>NW_026912842.1:0-18974 GCF_034315485.1 Pezoporus occidentalis | reverse complement strand
CCCCTCATTGTGCCCCCCCCCCTTTGTGCCCCCCCAGTTCTGGGCCCGGTGGAGGCAGCCCCCGAGTACCGGGTCATCGTGGACGCCAACAACCTCACAGTGGAGATCGAGAACGAGCTCAGTGCGTGCTATGGGGCAGCTATGGGGCAGCTATGGGGCGCTATGGGGTGCTATGGGGCAGCTATGGGGCGCTATGGGGTGCTATGGGGAAGCTATGGGGCGCTATGGGGCAGCTATGGGGCACTTATGGGGCGCTATGGGGCAGCTATGGGGTGCTATGGGGCAGCTATGGGGCGCTATGGGGCAGCTATATGGCGCTATGGGGTGCTATGGGGCGCTATGGAGCAGCTATGGGGCGCTATGGGGCAGCTATGGGGCAGCTATGGGGTGCTATGGGGCAGCTATGGGGCACTTATGGGGCAGCTATGGGGTGCTATGGGGCACTATGGGGCAGCGATGGGGTGCTATGGGGCAGCTATGGGGCGCTATGGGGCAGCTATGTGGCGCTATGGGGTGCTATGGGGCAGTTATGGGGCATCTATGGGGCACTATGGGGCAGCTATGGGGCACTATGGGGCAGCTATGGGGCGCTATGGGGCCCTATGGGGTGCTATGGGGCAGCTATGGGGCGCTATGGGGCAGCTATGGGGCGCTATGGGGCAGCTATGGGGCAGCTATGGGGCGCTATGGGGCAGCTATGGGGCGCTATGGGGCGCTGTGGGGCAGCTATGGGGCGCTATGGGGCAGCTATGGGGTGCTGTGGGGCGCTGTGGGGCAGCTATGGGGCGCTATGGGGCAGCTATGGGGCGCTATGGGGTGCTATGGGGCAGCTATGGGGCGCTATGGGGCAGCTATGGGGCGCTATGGGGCAGCTATGGGGCAGCTATGGGGCGCTATGGGGCGCTGTGGGGCAGCTATGGGGCGCTATGGGGCAGCTATGGGGTGCTATGGGGCAGCTATGGGGCAGCTATGGGGCGCTATGGGGCAGCTATGGGGTGCTATGGGGTGCTATGGGGCAGCTATATGGCGCTATGGGTTGCTATGGGGTGCTCTGGGGCAGCTATGGGGCACTATGGGGCAGCTATGGGGCGGGGGGGGCTATGGGGGGGTGATGGGGAAGGGTGTGGAGGGGGAATGGGGGGTGTTTTGGGGGGCAGTGGGGAGGTTTTGGGGGGATTCAGTGGGTGCTATGGGTGTCAATGGGGGCTATGGGTGTCAATGGGGGCTATGGGGTTAATGGGTGCTATGGGTGTCAATGGGGGCTATGGTGTCAGTGGGTGCTATGGTGTCAATGGCGGCTATGGGATCAGTGGGTGCTGTGGGCGTCAATGGGTGCTATGGGTGTCAATGGGGGCTATGGGGTTAATGGGTGCTATGGGTGTCAATGGGGGCTATGGTGTCAATGGCTGCTGTGGGTGTCAATGGCGGCTGTGGGCGTCAATGGGTGCTATGGGTGTCAATGGGTGCTATGGGGTTAATGGGTGCTATGGGTGTCAGTGGGTGCTATGGTGTCAATGGCTGCTGTGGGTGTCAATGGCGGCTATGGGATCAGTGGGTGCTGTGGGTGTCAATGGGTGCTATGGTGTCAATGGAGGCTATGGGATCAATGGCTGCTATGGGTGTCAATGGATGCTGTGGGTATCAATGGGTGCCTATGGGTGGCAATGGATGCTATGGGTGTCCATGGGTGTCCCAGAGTGCCTGTGGGTGTCAATGGCTGCTATGGGTGTCAGTGGATGCTATGGTGTCAACGGATGCTATGGGTGTCCATGGGTGCTTATGGGTATCAATGGGTGCTATGGTGTCAATGGATGCTGTGAGTGTCCATGGGTGCCTATGGGTGTCAATGGATGCTATGGGTGTCACTGGGGGCTATGGGATCAATGGCTGCTATGGTGTCAACGGATGTCCATGGGTGGTAGTGGGTGCCTATGGGTGTCCATGGGTGCCCATGGGTGTCCATGGGTGCCTATGGGTATCAATGGGTGCCATGGGTGTCAATGGGTTCCGATGGGTGTCAATCGGTGCTATGGTATCAGTGGGTGCTATGGTATCAATGGGTGCTATGGGTGTCAATGGCTGCTATGGGTATCAATGGCTGCTATGGGTATCAACGGATGCTATGGGTGTCCATGGGTGCCTATGGGTATCAATGGGTGCTATGGTGTCAATGGATGCTGTGGGTGTCCATGGGTGCCTATGGGTGTCAATGGATGCTATGGTGTCACTGGGGGCTATGGGATCAATGGCTGCTATGGGCATCAGTGGGTGCTGTGGTATCAATGGGTGCTATGGGCGTCAGTGGGTGCTATGGTGTCAATGGGTGCTATGGGTGTCAGTGGGTGCTATGGTGTCAATGGATGCTATGGGTGTCCATGGGTGTCCATGGGTGCCCATGGGTGGTAGTGGGTGTCCATGGGTGCCCATGGGTGGAAGTGGGTGTCCATGGGTGCCTATGGGTGTCCATGGGTGTCAATGGATGCTATGGGTGCCCATGGGTGTCCATGGCTGATATGGGTGCCCATGGGTGCCTATGGGTGCCTATGGGTGCCCATAGGTGCTCTGGATCTCACCCCCCCCTCCCTCCCCAGACATCATCCACAAGTTCATCCGGGACAAGTACTCCAAGCGCTTCCCAGAGCTGGAATCCCTGGTTCCCAACGCCCTGGATTACATCCGCACCGTGAAGGTCCCACTGCGGCCCTATGGGGAGGAGGTTGTGGGTCAGCGCCTGCCCCACACGGCCTCCAATGGGACCCACAACCCCCTTTGGTTCCTTCCAGGAGCTGGGGAACAGCCTGGACAAGTGCAAGAACAACGAGAACGTGCAGCAGATCCTGACCAACGCCACCATCATGGTGGTGAGCGTGACCGCCTCCACCACCCAGGGGTGAGCATTGGGTGCTGGGCACCCATAGGAGGGTGCTGAGCACCCATTGGGGTCATTGGGGTGCATTGGGTTCCATTGGGGTGCATTGGGTTCCATTGGGGTGCAGCAGATCCTGACCAACGCCACCATCATGGTGGTGAGCGTGACCGCCTCCACCACCCAGGGGTGAGCATTGGGTGCTGGGCACCCATAGGAGGGTGCTGAGCACCCATTGGGGTCATTGGGGTGCATTGGGTTCCGTTGGGGTGCATTGGAGTGCATTGGGATGCTGAGTGCCCATTGGGGTGCGTTGGGGTGCTGAGCGCCCATTGGGGTCCATTGGGGTGCTGAGCACCCATTTGCATGCATTGAGATGCTGAGCACCCATTGGGGTCCATTGGATTCCATTGGGGTGCTGAGTGCCCATTGGGGTCCATTGGGGTGCTGAGCATCCATTTGCATGCATTGAGATGCTAAGCACCCATTGGGTTCCATTGGATTCCATTGGGGTGCATTGGGGTGCTGAGTGCCCATTGGGGTGCTGAGCACCCATTTGCATGCATTGAGATGCTGAGCACCCATTGGGGTCCATTGGGTTCCATTGAGCTCTATTAGGGTGCATTGGGGTGCTGAGCACCCATTGGGGTCCATTGGGTTCCGTTGAGCTCTATTAGGGTGCATTGGGGTGCATTAGGGTGCTGAGCACCCATTGGGGTCCATTGGGGTGCTGGGTGCCCTTTGAGTGCCAGGACTCCCCCGGGTCCCTATGCCCGCCCGCAGTCCGTCTCTCCATTGGCTTGCATTGGCATTAAGGACTCCCCCGGGTCCCTGTGCCCGCCCGCAGTCCTCTCCATTGGGTTCCATTGACGTTAAGGAGTCCCCCGGGTCCCTGTGCCCGCCCGCAGTCCTTCTCTCCATTGGGTTCTATTGGCGTTAAGGACTCCCCCGGGTCCCTGTGCCCGCCCGCTAGGCCGGGTGTCCATTGACTTGCATTGGCGTTAAGGACTCCCCCGGGTCCCTGTGCCCGCCCGCTAGGCCGGGTCTCCATTGGCTTCCATTGGCGTTAAGGACTCCCCCGGGTCCCTGTGCCCGCCCGCAGTCCGTCTCTCCATTGGGTTCTATTGGCGTTAAGGAGTCCCCCGGGTCCCTGTGCCCACCTTCAGACCGGGTCTCCATTGGGTTCCATTGGCGTTAAGGACTCCCCCGGGTCCCTGTGCCCGCCCGCAGTCCGTCTCTCCATTGGGTTCCATTGGCGTTAAGGAGTCCCCCGGGTCCCTATGCCCGCCCGCAGTCCGTCTCTCCATTGGCTTCCATTGGCGTTAAGGAGTCCCCCGGGTCCCTGTGCCCGCCCGCAGTCCTTCTCTCCATTGGGTTCTATTGGCGTTAAGGACTCCCCCGGGTCCCTGTGCCCGCCCGCTAGGCCGGGTGTCCATTGACTTGCATTGGCGTTAAGGACTCCCCCGGGTCCCTGTGCCCGCCCGCTAGGCCGGGTCTCCATTGGCTTGCATTGGCGTTAAGGACTCCCCCGGGTCCCTGTGCCCGCCCGCAGTCCTTTTCTCCATTGGGTTCCATTGACGTTAGGGACTCCCCCGGGTCTCTGTGCCCGCCCGCAGTCCGTCTCCCCATTGGGTTCTATTGGCGTTAAGGACTCCCCCGGGTCCCTGTGCCCACCCGCAGTCCGTCTCTCCATTGGGTTCCATTGGCGTTAAGGAGTCCCCCGGGTCCCTATGCCCGCCCGCAGTCCGTCTCCCCATTGGCTTGCATTGGCGTTAAGGAGTCCCCCGGGTCCCTGTGCCCGCCCGCAGGCAGCAGCTCTCGGAGCAGGAACTGGCCTGCATTGAGGAAGCCTGCGACCTGGCGTTGGGGCTGAGCCAGGCCAAGCTCCGCATCTACGAGTACGTGGAGTCGCGGATGTCCTTCATCGCCCCCAACCTCAGCCTCATCGTGGGCGCCTCCACGGCCGCCAAAGTCATGGGTGAGCTGTGGGGCTGGGAGCGGTGGGGCTGGGGGGGGAGGGATGGGGTTTGGGGGGAGGAATGGGGTTTGGGGGGAGCAGTGGGGCTGGGGGGGAGGAATGGGGATGGGGGAAGTAATGGTGCTGGTAGCAATGGGGCTGGGGGGGAGGAATGGGGGTTGGGGGGAGGAATGGGGTTGGGGGGAGGAATGGGGCTGGGGAGAGCAATGGGGCTGAGGGGGGGATCAATGGGGCTGGGCATAGCCAATGGGGCTGGGAGTGGTGGGGCTGGGGGGGAGGAATGGGGTTTGGGGGGAGGAATGGGGTTTGGGGGGAGGAATGGGGCTGGGGGGGAGGAATGAGGCTGGGGGGGAGCAATGGGGTTGGGGGGAGGAATGGGGCTGGGGGGGAGGAATGGGGTTGGGGGGAGGAATGGGGCTGGGGGGGAGGAATGGGGTTTGGGGGGGGGATCAATGGGGCTGGGCATAGCCAATGGGGCTGGGAGTGGTGGGGCTGGGGGGGAGGAGTGGGGCTGGGGGAAGCAATGGGGCTGGTAGCGATGGGGCTGGGGGGGGAGAAATGGGTTTTGGGGGGAGGAATGGGGCTGGGGGGGAGGAATGGGGTTTGAGGGGAGCAATGGGGCTGGGGGGAGCAATGGGGGTTGGGGGAGGAATGACCCTGGGGGGGAGGAATGGGGTTGGGGGGAGGAATGGATTTGGGGGGAGGAATGGGGTTGTGGGGAGCAATGGGGCTCGGGGTGGAGCAGTGGGGCTGGGGGGGAGCAGTGGGGCTGGGAGGGAGCAATGGGGCTGGGAGCAGTGGGGCTGGGGGGGAGCAGTGGGGATGGGGGAGAGCAATGGGGCTGGGCATGGCCAATGGGGCTGGGAGCGGTGGGCCTGGGTGGGAGGAATGGGGCTGGGGGTGATCAATGGGGCTGGGGGCAATGGGGCTGGGTGGTATCAGTGGGGCTGGGGCTTTTGCTATGGGGTTAGGGTCTGTCTCCCTATGTGTCCCTGTGGGTCTCCCTATGGCTCTCTATGGCTCCCTATGGTCTCTCTATGGGTCTCTATGGGTCTCTATGGGTCTCTATAGGTCCCTATGGCTCTCTAGGGGTCCCTATGGGTCTCTATGGGTCTCTCTGAGTCCCTATGGGTCTCTATGGGTCTCTATGTCTCCCTATGTGTCTCTATGTGTCTCTATGTGTCTCTATGTGTCTCTATGGGTCTCTATGGGTCTCTATGTGTCTCTATGGGTCTCTATGTCTCTCTATGGCTCTCTATGGGTCCCAATGGTCTCTCTATGGGTCCCAATGGTTCTGTGTGGGTCACGCAGGGGTTGCCGGGGGTCTGACTCCTCTATGTGTCTCTCTGTGTCCCTATGGGTCCCTATGGGTCTCTATGTGTCTCTATGGGTCCCAGTGTGTCTCTATGGGTCCCAATGTGTCCCTATGGGTCGCGCAGGTGTTGCTGGGGGCCTGACTCCTCTATGTGTTTCTATGGGTCTCTATGTGTCCCTATGGCTCCCTATGGCTCCCTTTGGGTCCCAATGGTCTCTCTATGGGTCTCTATGTGTCTCTATGTGTCTCTATGTGTCTCTATGTGTCTCTATGTGTCTCTATGGGTCTCTATGTGTCTCTATGTGTCTCTGTGTGTCTCTATGGGTGTCTATGGGTCTCTATGGGTCCCTATGGGTCTCTATGTGTCTCTATGGGTCTCTATGTGTCTCTATGTGTCTCTATGTGTCTCTATGGGTCTCTATGGGTCTCTATGGGTCCCAATGTCTCTCTATGGGTCTCTATGGGTCCCTATGGGTCTCTATGTGTCCCAATGTCTCTCTATGGGTCCCAATGTCTCTCTATGGGTCTCTATGGGTCCCTATGGGTCGCGCAGGTGTTGCCGGGGGCCTGACTCCCCTCTCCAAGCTCCCCGCCTGCAACGTTCTGCTCCTGGGGGCCCAGCGCCGCTCCCTCTCCGGCTTCTCCAGCACCGCGGCCCTGCCCCACACCGGCTTCGTCTTCCACAGCGACATCGTCCAATCGCTGCCCCCGGTGAGCCCAAGGGGGCGGGGCTATGGGGATAGGGGCCAATCGCTGCCCCCGGTGAGGGAAAGGGGTGGGGTTATGGGGTGGGGTATGGGGACAGCGTCCAATCGCTGCCCCCCGTGAGGCAAAGGGGGCGGGGTTATGGGGATAGGGGCCAATGGGTGCTGGTGGTGAGGGAAAGGGGGCGGGGCTATGGGGATAGGGGCCAATGGGTGCTGGCGGTGAGGGAAAAGGGGCGGGGCTATGGGGCTATGGGGCGGAGCTGTGGGGTGGGGCTATGGGGATAGGGGCCAATCGCTGCTCCTGGTGAGGGAAAAGGGGCGGGGCTATGGGGATAGAGGCCAATCAGTGCTGGCGGTGAGGGAAAAGGGGCGGGGCTATGGGGATAGGGGCCAATGGGTGCTGGTGGTGAGGGAAAAGGGGGCGGGGTTATGGGGATAGGGGCCAATCGCTGCCCCCGGTGAGCCAAAGGGGGCGGGGTTATGGGGTGGGGTATGGGGACGTCGTCCAATCGCTGCCCCCCGTGAGGCAAAGGGGGCGGGGTTATGGGGATAGGGGCCAATGGGTGCTGGTGGTGAGGGAAAAGGGGCGGGGCTATGGGGCTATGGGGCGGAGCTGTGGGGCGGGGTTATGGGGATAGGGGCCAATGGGTGCTGGCGGTGAGGAAAAAGGGGGCGGGGCTATGGGGTGGGGTATGGGGACATCGTCCAATCGGCGCCGACGGTGAGGGAAAGGGGGCTGGGCTATGGGGATAGCGGCCAATCGCTGCCCCCGGTGAGGGACAGGGGGTGGGGCTATGGGGATAGGGGCCAATCGGTGCTGGTGGTGAGGGAAAGGGGGTGGGGCTATGGGGCGGGGCTATGGGGTGGGGCTATAGTGACATAGTCCAGTCCCTGCCCCCGGTGAGCGTGAGGGGGCGGGGCTATGGGGCTATGGGGCGGGGCTATGGGGCTGGGCTATGCTTGTGGGGTGGAGCTATGGGGCAGGGCTATGGCTATGGGGAAGGGCTTGGGGTGTGGGGCAACCCCATAGCAACATCGTGCAGTCTCTGCCCCCAGTGAATGCTATGGGGCGGGCTATAGGGCAGGGCTATGGTTATGGTGCGGGATGTGGGGCAGGGCTGTGGGGCAGGGCTATGGCTGTGGGGCAGCCCTATAGTGACGTTTTTCAGTCCCTGCCCCCAGTGAATGCTATGGGGTGGGCTGTAGGGCTGGGCTATGGTTATGGGGTGGGATGTGGGGCAGGGCTGTGGGGCAGGGCTATGGCTGTGGGGCAGCCCTATAGTGACGTTTTTCAGTCCCTGCCCCCAGTGAATGCTATGGGGTGGGCTGTAGGGCTGGGCTATGGTTATGGGGTGGGATGTGGGGCAGCGCTATGGGGCAGAGGAATGGCTATGGGGTGAGGCTTGGGGTGTGGGGCACGGTTTAAGGTGGGTGGGGGGGCAGCCCCATAGCGCCATCATATACACCCTGCCCCCTGTCAGTGTGCGCTATGGGGCAGGATTTGGGGGTAGAGCTCGGGGTGTGGGGCAGAGTCTACGCTATGGGGCAGACCCATTGCTATGGGGCAGGGTTTGAGGTGTGGGGCAGCACCGTTCAGTCCCTGCCCCCTGTGTGTGTGGCGCTGGGCTTTGCCCTCCCCCCCCCCCTTTTGCTATGGGGCTATGGGGCAGGCGCTGCTATGGGGCAGGCGCTGCTATGGGGCTGCCCCACATGTTCTGCCCCACAGGACCTGCGCAGGAAGGCGGCTCGGCTCGTGGCGGCCAAGTGCACGCTGGCAGCAAGGGTGGACAGCTTCCATGAGAGCCCCGACGGCAAGGTGGGGGGCCGGCAGCCCCATAGGGCAGCCCCATAGAGTGTCCCCATAGAGCGTCCCCATAGAGCGGCCCCATAGAGCATCCCCATAGAGCAGCCCCATAGAGCAGCCCTATGGAGATCCCCATAGAGCAGCCCCATAGAGCAGCCCCATAGAGCGTCCCCATAGAGCAGCCCCATAGAGCATCCCCATAGGGCAGCCCCATAGGGCAGCCCCATAGAGTGTCCCCATAGAGCAGCCCCATAGAGCATCCCCATAGAGCGTCCCCATAGGGCAGCCCCATAGAGTGTCCCCATAGAGCAGCCCCATAGAGTGTCCCCATAGGGCAGCCCCATAGGGCAGCCCCATAGAGTGTCCCCATAGAGCAGCCCCATAGAGCGTCCCCATAGGGCAGCCCCATAGAGCGTCCCCATAGAGCAGCCCCATAGGGCAGCCCCATAGAGCAGCCACATAGAGCGGCCCCATAGAGCATCCTCATAGAGCATCCCCATAGAGCGTCCCCATAGGGCAGCCCCATAGAGCAGCCCCATAGAGCAGCCCCATAGAGCGTCCCCCTAGGGCAGCCCCATAGAGCAGCCCCATAGAGCAGCCCCATAGAGCATCCCTATGGAGTTCCCCATAGAGCGTCCTCATAGAGCGTCCCCATAGAGCAGCCCCGTAGAGCGTCCCCATACAGCAGCCCCATAGAGCAGCCCCATAGATCAGCCCCATAGAGTGTCCCCATAGAGTGTCCCCATAGAGCATCCCCATAGGGCAGCCCCATAGAGCAGCCACGTAGAGCAGCCACGTAGAGCAGCCCCATAGGGTGTCCCCATAGAGCAGCCCCATAGAGCATCCCCATAGAGCAGCCCCATAGAGCGGCCCCATAGAGGGGCCCCATAGAGCGTCCCCATGGAGATCCTAATCCCAATTCCCCCGTTCCCCCCCCATCCCCACCCCATTCCCCCATCCCCCATCCCCATCCCCCCCCCTCCATCCCCCCTATTCCCCCCCACCCCCCCATCCCCCCCATTCTCACCCCACCCCCACCCCATCTCCCCCCATCCCATCCCCCCATTCCCATGCAACGCCTCCATCCCCCCCCATTTCCCCCCATTCCCACCCCCATCCCCCCCATCCCATCCCCTCCATTCCCATGCAATGCCCCCATCCCCCCCCATCTCCCCCCATCCCCCCGCATTCCCCCCCAATCCTCCACCACCCCCCCACCTCATCCCCCATCCCATCCCCCTCGTCCCCACTCCACCCCATCCCCCTGCCATCCCCCCATCCCCACCCCCCATCCCCCCCATTCCCACCCCCACCCCATCTTCCTCCATCCCCCCCATCCCCATTCCCACCCCACCCCCACCCCCACCCCATTCCCCCCATCCCATCCCCCCCATCCCCCCACCTCATCCCCCCCATCCCATCCCGCCCATTCCCATGCAATCCCCCATCCCCCCACCTCATCCCCCCCATCCCCCATCCCATCCCCCCCCCATCCCCCCATCCCCACCCCCTATCCCCCCACGTCATCTCCCCCATCCCATCCCCCCCATTCCCATGCAATGCCCCCATCCCCCCGCATTCCCACCCATCCCCCCCCCCATCCCCCCCCTCCCCTCCCCCCCACCCCCCATCCCCATCCCCCCCCATTCCCCCCATCTCCACCCCCCCACCCCACCCCCACCCCATCCCCCCATCCCATTCCCCCCAATCCCCCTCCCCCCATTCCCCCCCATCCCATCCCCTCCATTCCCATGCAATGCCCTCATCCCCCCCCCCCCCCACCCCATCCCCCCCACCCCCACCCCCCCCCATCCCCCCTCCCCTCCCCCCAGGTGGGTTACGAGCTCAAGGAGGAGATGGAGCGCAAGTTCGACAAGTGGCAGGAGCCGCCCCCGGTCAAGCAGGTGAAGCCGCTGCCGGCCCCGCTCGACGGCCAGAGGAAGAAGAGGGGCGGGCGCAGGTGGGGGGCGGCCCCATGGCCGCTATGGGGCAGCCCTATGGGGTCTATGGGGGTCTATGGGGTCTATGGGGGTCTATCGGGGTGGGTCTATGGGGGTCTATGGGGGTCTATGGGGGTCTATGGGGCACTTGGAGGGGGGCTATGGGGGTCTATGGGGGTCTATGGGGGCTATGGGGGTCTATGGGGGTCTATGGGGTCTATGGGGTCTATGGGGGTCTGTGGGGCAGCCCCATGGCGGGCTATGGGGGTCTATGGGGGTCTATGGGGGCTATGGGGGTCTATGGGGTCTATGGGGGTCTATGGGGGTCTATGGGGGTCTATGGGGCGCTATGGGGCTCTGTGGGGGTCTATGGGGGTCTATGGGGCGGCCCCATGGCGGGCTATGGGGGTCTATGGGGCAGCCCCATGGCGGCTATGGGGGTCTATGGGGTCTATGGGGGGTATATGGGGTCTATGGGGGTCTATGGGGGGTATATAGGGTCTATGGGGGTCTGGGGGGCAGCCCCATGGCGGGCTATGGGGGTCTATGGGGTCTATGGGGGTCTATGGGGGTCTATGGGGCGGCCCCATGGCGGGCTATGGGGGTCTATGGGGTCTATGGGGGTCTATGGGGCAGCCCTATGGCGGGCTATGGGGGTCAATGGAGCAGCCCCATGGCGGGCTATGGGGGTCTATGGGGTCTATGGGGGTCTATGGGGCAGCCCTATGGGGTGGGTCTATGGGGGGCTATGGCGGGCTATGGGGGGGTCTATGGGGTGGCCCCATGGCGGGCTATGGGGGTCTATGGAGCAGCCCCATGGCGGGCTATGGGGGTCTATGGGGCGGCCCTATGGGGTCTATGGGGGGGTATATGGGGCCTATGGGGAGGGTCTATGGGGTCTATGGAGCAGCCCTGTGGGGTCTATGGGGGTCTGGGGGCAGCCCCATGGCGGGCTATGGGGTGGGTCTATGGGGGTCTATGGGGGTCTGGGGGGCAGCCCCATGGCGGCCTATGGGGGTCTATGGGGCGGCCCCATGGCGGGCTATGGGGGGGTCTATGGGGTGGGTCTATGGGGGTCTATGGGGCAGCCCCATGGCGGGCTATGGGGATCTATGGGGGTCTATGGGGCAGCCCCATGGCGGCCTATGGGGGTCTATGGGGGTCTATGGGGCAGCCCTATGGCGGCCTATGGGGGTCTGTGGGGGTCTATGGGGCAGCCCCATGGCGGGCTATGGGGGGGTCTATGGGGGTCTATAGGGTGGGTCTATGGGGGTCTATGGGGCAGCCCTATAGGGTCTATGGGGGGGCCTGTGGGGGTCTATGGGGTGGGTCTATGGGGGTCTATGGGGCAGCCCCATGGCGGGCTATGGGGGTCTATGGGGGTCTATGGGGCGGGTCTATGGCCGCCTATGAGGGGGTCTGTGGGGTCTATGGGGGTCTGGGGGGCAGCCCCATGGCGACCTATGGGGGTCTATGGGCCCCATTGATCCCTATAGGCCCCATTGCTCCCTATGGGTCCCATTGTTCCCTATGGGGCCCATTGCTCCCTATGGGTCCCATTGCTCCCTATGGGCCCCATTGATCCCTATGGGTCCCATTGATCCCTATGGGCCCCATTGATCCCTATGGGCCCCATTGACCCCTATGGGCCCCATCGTTCCCTATGGGTCCCATTGATCCCTATGGGTCCCATCGATTCCTATGGGCCCCATTGATCCCTATGGGCCCCATTGAGCGCTATGGGGCGCATTCACCCCTATGGGCCCCATTGATCCCTATGGGCCCCATTGAGCGCTATGGGGCGCATTGACCCCTATGGGGCCCATTGATCCCTATGGCCGTGTGGGGCAGGTACCGGAAGATGAAGGAGCGTCTGGGGCTGACGGAGATCCGGAAGCAGGCCAATAGGATGAGCTTTGGGGAGGTGAGCGCTATTAATGAGCTATTAATGGGCTATTAATGAGCTATTAATGGGCTATTAATGAGCTATTAATGGGCTATTGAGGTATTAATGAGTTACAGTGAACTATAAATGGGATTATAATGAGGCGGTTGTAAGTTCCTGAGTAATTAGTGAGCTATTAACGAGTTATTAACGAGCTATTAATGTGCTATTAGTGAGCTATTAGTGAGCTATTAATGAGCTATTGAGGTATTAATGAGTTACAGTGAACTATAAATGGGATAATAATGAGGCATTTGTGAGTTCCTGAGTAATTAGTGAGCTATTAACGAGTAATTAACGAGTTATTAATGAAATATTAATGAGCTGTTGAGGTATTAATGAGTTACAGTGAACTATAAATGGGATAATAATGAGGCATTTGTGAGTTCCTGAGTAATTAGTGAGCTATTAACGAGTTATTAACGAGTTATTAATGAGTTATTAATGAAATATTAATGAGCTATTGAGGTATTAATGAGTTACAGTGAACTATAAATGGGATAATAATGAGGCATTTGTGAGTTCCTGAGTAATTAGTGAGCTATTAATGAGTAATTAGTGAGCTATTAACGAGCTTTTAATGAGTTATTAGTGAGCTATTTGTGAGCCGCTATAGTGAGCTATTGATGGGATGATAATGAGGTATTAATGAGGTACTGAATTATTAGCCGTGAACTATTAGTTATTAATGGGCCATTAATGAGCTACTTACGAGCTATTGAGTTATTAGTGAGCTGTTAATGTCTATTAATGAACTATTAGTGGCTATTACTGAACTATTTGTGAGCTGCAGAGCTATTAATGAGGCCTTAATGGCTATTAATGAGCTATTAATGTTTATTAGTGGGCTATTTATGAGCTGTTATTAGTGAGCTATTAGAGAGTTAGTAATGAGCTGTTTGTGAGCTATTAATGGCTATTGCGTTATTAATGAACAGTTAATGAGCTGTTAGTAGCTATTAATGAGTTATTAATGGGTTATTAGAGAACTATTAATGAACTAATAATGAGCTGTGGAGTAATTAATGGCTCTTACAGAGCTATGGAGGTATTAGTGGCTATTAATGAGTTATTAGGCTGTAATTAATGGTCTGGTAATAGGCTTTTAATGGCCTATTAAAGGCTATTTAAGGGGTTATTAATAAGCTATTAATTGCCATTAATGAGCTATTAATGACGTATGGGAGGGTCATTGGGGAGTTATTAATGAGCTATGAATTTCCATTAACTCTATTAGAGGGTCATTAGGGGGTTATTAAGGAGCTATTAATTTGCATTAATGAGTTGTTGTGATCTATTAGGGTGTTATTAATGCTCTATTAGAGGTCATTAAGGGGTTACTAACAAGCTATTTGTGGCTATTAATGGATTATCAGGGGGTCATTAATAAGCTATTCCTAGTAATGCTCCATTGGAGGGTCACTGGGGTTATTAACGAGCTATTAATGTGATATTATCTATTAGAGGGTTATTAATGAGCTATTAATTGCTCTTAGCCCTCTGTTAAAGGGTCATTAAGGGTCTCTTAACGAGCTATTAATTGCCATCAACGAGGTATTAGCGCTCTATTAGAGAATCATTAGTGGGTGATTAAGGCGCTATTGATTGCCATTAATGGGTTATTAGTATTAATTATTACTAAAATAATTACTAATAGCTGTTAGTTAATTGTAATTAATTTATCATGATTCTATAATTAAGCTATCATGAATTAATTTATTAAGCAATAATTAATATTCATTAATGTATAATGTATATATAATGTATAATTATTAATGATTAGGGTTATTAAGGAGCTATTAATTGCCATTGATGGGTTATTAGTATGAATTATTACTAAAATAATTACTAATAGCTGTTAGTTGTAATTAATTTATCATGATTCTATAGTAAGTCTATCATTTATTAAGCAATAATTAATATTCATTCATGTATAATGTATGTATAATTATTAATGAGTAGGGTTATTAAGGAGCTATTAATTGCCATTAATGGGTTATTAGTATGAATTATTACTAAAATAATTACTAATAGCTGCTAGTTGTAGTTAATTTATCATGATTCTATAATAAATCTATCATTTATTAAGCAATAATTAATATTCATTCATGTATAATGTATATATAATTATTAATGATTAGGGTTATTAAGGCGCTATTAATTGCCATTAATGGGTTATTAGTATGAATTATTACTAAAATAATTACTAATAGCTGCTAGTTGTAATTAATTTATCATGATTCTATAATAAATCTATCATTTATTAAGCAATAATTAATATTCATTCATGTATAATGTATATATAATTATTAATGATTAGGGTTATTAATGAGCTATTAATTGCCATTAATGATCCATTGGGGGGTTATTAACGAGCGGTGGATTATTAATAAGCTGTTAGAAGGTCTTCAAGCCCTTAATGTACAATTGGTTTCTGTTAGTTCTTATCTGAGGAGTGGCTGATATTAATTAATTAATTAATTAATCATTAATGAGCCTCGTTAATCGCAGATCGAGGAGGACGCGTACCAGGAGGACCTGGGCTTCAGCCTGGGTCACCTGGGCAAGGCCGGGAGCGGGCGCGTGCGGCAGACCCAGGTCAACGAGGCCACCAAGGCGCGCATCTCCAAGACCCTGCAGGTGGGAGCATTAATTAATTAATAACGCTAATTAACGCCTCATTAACCGCTAGTTAGGAACGAGGAGGGACACCTAAGGAGCACCGAGGGGCATTGGTAACGCTCTTTAACGCCTAGGAAGCAAAGAACAGCACCTAATTGAGGGTAATTAACGGCTAATAACGACTAATTAACGCCTAATTAACATCTCATTAACGCTAATAAACACTAATTAACGGCGATTCAAAAGTAAAGAAGAGCAAGTGGCATTAGTAACGCAATTTAACACCTCGGAAGCAAAAATAATACCCAGTTGAGGTTAATTAAGGGCTAATTAATGGCTAATTAACGGCTAATTAACGAGTAGTGACACCTAAGGAACAGCGAGTGGCATTAGTAACGCTATTTAACGCCTAGGAAGCAAAAAACAGCACCCTATTGAGGGTAATTAACGGCTAATAACGACTAATTAATGGCTAATTAACATCTGATTAACGCTAATAAACACTAATTAAGGGCTAATTAATAATCATTCAAAAGTAAATAAGAGCAAGTGGCATTAGTAACGCAATTTAACACCTCGGAAGCAAAAATAGTACCCAGTTGAGGGTAATTAACGGCTAATTAACGACTAATTAACGACTAATTAACAGCTAATTAGCACGAAACTGTCGACCGTTGGCATTAGAAACGCTATTTAACACCTAGGAAGCAAAAAGCAACACCCAGCTGAGGTTAATTAATGGCTAATTAACGACTAATTAACGGTTATTTAACGTGTGATTAACGCTAATAAACAGTAATTAACGGCTAATTAACGATAATTCAAAACTAAATGACAGCAATTGGCATTAATAACGCAATTTAACACCTAGGAAGCAAAAATAGTACCCATTTGAGGGTAATTAACGGGTAATTAACAGCTAATTAACGACTAATTAATGGATAATTAGCGACTAATTAACGGCTAATTAACGAGTAGTGACACCTAAGGAACAGCGAGTGGAGTTGGTAATGCTATTTAACGACTAGGAAGCAAAAATTAACGGCTAATTAACGGCTAATTAATGACTAATTAACAGCTAATTAGCACGAAACTGTCGACAATTGGCATTAGAAACGATATTTAACACCTAGGAAGCAAAAAACATCACCCAGTTGAGGTTAATTAATGGCTAATAACGACTAATTAACTGCTAATTAACATCTGATTAATGCTAAAAAACACTAATTAACGGCTAATTAATAATGATTCAAAAGTAAAGAAGAGCAAGTGGCATTAGTAACGCAATTTAACACCTCGGAAGCAAAAATAGTACCCAGTTGAGGGTAATTAACGGCTAATTAACGACTGATTAACGGCTGATTAACTCTAATAAACGGCTAATTAACAATAATTCAAAACTAAATAAGAGCAATTGGCATTAGTAACGCAATTTAACACCTAGGAAGCAAAAATAGTACCCAGTTGTGATTAATTAACGACTAATTAACGGCTAATTAAAGAGTAGTGACACCTAAGTAACAGCAAGTGGCATTTAACGCCTAGGAAGCAAAAAATCGCACCCAGTTGAGGGTAATTAACAGCTAATTAACAACTAATTACCCCTCATTAGCGCTATTTGACCCCTAGTTACCCCTCATTAGCCCTATTTGACCCCTAATTTCCCCCCTTTGATCCCTAATTACCCTTCATTAGGCCCTATTTGAACCCTAATTACCCCTCATTACCCCTATTTGACCCCTCATTAGCCCTCATTAGAACTATTTGACCCCTCATTAGCCCTATTTGACCTCTCATTAGACCTATTTAACCCCTCATTACCCCTCATTAGCCCTATTTGACCCCTAATTACTCCTCGTTAGCCCCATTTTATCCCTAATTGCCCCTCATTAGCCCCCTAATTACCCCTATTTGACCCCTAATTACCCCATTTGACCCCTAATTTCCCCTAATCAGCCCTAATTACCCCTCATTACCCCTATTTGACCCCTCATTAGCCCCCTGATTACCCCTCATTAGCCCTATTTAACCCCTTATTACCCCTCATTACCCCTAATTACCCCTCATTAGCCCTGTATAACCCCTAATTAGCCACCTAATTAACCCCCTAATTACCCCTAATTACCCCCATTACCCCTCATTAGCCCTATTTGACCCCTAATTACCCCTCATTACCCCTAATCACCCCTCATTAGCCCTGTTTAACCCCTAATTACCCTCATTAGCCCCCTAATTACCCCCCTAATTACCCCCATTACCCCTCCTTAGCCCTATTTGTCCCCTAATTACCCCTCATTACCCCTAATCACCCCTCATTAGTCCTGTTTAACCCCTAATTACCCCTCATTAGCCCCTAATTACCCCTATTTGACCCCTAATTACCCCGCATTAGCCCCCTAATTACCCCTATTTGACGCCTAATTACCCCTCATTAGCCCAGTTTAACCCCTAATTACCCCTCATTAGCCCCCTAATTACCCCTATTTGACCCCTAATTACCCCTCATTGGCCCTGTTTAACCCCTAATTACCCTCATTAGCCCCCTAATTACCCCCCTAATTACCCCTCATTAGCCCCCTAATTACCCCTATTTGACCCCTAATTACCCCTAATTACCCCTATTTGACCCCTAATTATCCCTCATTACCCCTATTTGACCCCTAATTACCCCTATTTGACCCCTCATTAGCCCTATTTGACCCCTAATTACCCCTCATTAGCCCCCAGATTACCCCTCATTACCCCTATTTGACCCCTCATTAGCCCTATTTGACCCCTAATTACCCCTCATTACCCCGATTAACCCCTATTTGACCCCAAATTACCCCTCATTAGCCCTATTTGACCCCTAATTACCCATCATTACCCCTATTTGTCCCCTTATTAGCCCAATTTGACCCCTAATTACCCCTCGTTACCCCTATTTGACCCCTAATTACCCCTAATTACCCCTATTTGACCCCTAATTACCCCTAATTACCTCTATTTGACTCCTAATTACCCCTATTTGACCCCTAATTATCCCTCATTACCCCCTAATTACCCCCCTAATTACCCCTATTACCCCTATTTGACCCCTAATTACCCCTATTTGACCCCTAATCACCCCTAATTACCCCTAATTACCCCTCATTACCCCTAATTACCCCTAATGACCCCCTTTCCCCCCCCCCCAGCGCACGCTGCAGCGCCAGAGCCTGGTCTATGGGGGCAAATCGACCATCAGGGACCGGGCGTCGGGCACGGCCTCCAGCGTGGCCTTCACCCCACTGCAGGTGTGGGGCGCCCCATGGGGTCTGGGGGGGTAAGGGGGGGTTATGGGGGGGATATAGGGGGGTTATAGGGGGGTTATAGGGGGGATATGGGGGGGTTATGGGCGGTTATGGGGGGGGTATGGGGGGCTATATGGGGTTAAAGTGGGTTATGGGGGGGTTTTGGGGGGTTTTGGGGGGTTATAGGGGTGTTTTGGGGGGTTATGGGGGGTTATAGGGGGGTTATGGGGGGGTTATGGGGGGTTATAGGGGGGTTATGGGGGGTTATGGGGGGGTTATGGGGGGTTATAGGGGGGTTATGGGGGGGTATGGGGGGGTTATGGGGGGTTATGGGGGGGTTATGGGGGGGTTATATGGGGGGTTATGGGGGGTTATAGGGGGGTTATGGGGGGTTATGGGGGGGTTATGGGGGGGTTATGGGGGGTTATAGGGGGTTATGGGGGGTTATGGGGGGTTATAGGGGGGTTATGGGGGGTTATAGGGGGGTTATGGGGGGGTTATGGGGGGTTATAGGGGGGTTATGGG
>NW_026912841.1:0-17600 GCF_034315485.1 Pezoporus occidentalis | reverse complement strand
TAGAAGAGAAAGAGGGAAAGCTGGTGCTGGGATTCTTCAGCACACAGTCAGCTTTGCAAAGGTGCCTCCATTACTGGTGTCACTGCCCACTTTCAACAGGAAAAACCTCTGAATGCATTCGCTCCAGAGCCTGCTCTCGCCTGCGCACAGTGAGTAAGAGCATGAACCTTTGGCCTCTGCTCCCACAGCAGAAGAGCCAGGAGGGAAAGCTGGTGCTGGCATTCTTCAGCACACAGTCAGCTTTGCAACGGTGCCTCCATCATTGCTTTCACTGCTCACTTTCATACCTGAAAGAGAGTTTGAATGAAACCTCTCCGAAGCCTGCACTCTGCTGCCCAGCAACGCAGGGCGTAGATGCAGAAGGTTTGGCTTCTGTTCTCACAGCCGAAGAGGCAGGAGGGAAAGGTGGTGCTAGTGATCTTCAGAACAGAGTCAGCTTTGCAACACTAGGTCCATCCTTACTCTCAGGGCTCACTTTCCTACGTGAGTTTGCATTTGAATGCTACCTCTCAGGAGCTTGCTGTCTGCTGCCCAGCAGCACACTGAGTAGAGCACGAACTTTTGGCCTCTGTTCTCCCAGCCGAAGAGCCAGGAGGGAAAGCTGGGGCTGGGAATCTGGGCACACAGTCAGCTTTGCAGGAAGCTCACAGCATGGGAATCTTCACACACAGTCAGCTTTGCAACGGAGTCACCATCTGTGCTCTCTGAGCTTTCAAACCTAAAAGTGCATTTGAATGCAAGATCTCCAGAGCCTGCTCTCGGCTGCCCAGCAGCATAGTGAGTGGAGCACCAACGTTTGGGTTCTGCTCCCACAGTAGAAGAGCCAGGAGGGAAAGATCGTGCTGGGCCTCTTCAGCACACAGTCAGCTTTACAAGGGTGTCAGCATCATGCCTGTTCACTGATCACTTTCATACGTAAAAGTCTATTTGAATTGTACCTCTCCGGAGCTTGCTCTAGGGGACCCAGGAGCACAGCGAGGAGGGCACGAACGTTTGCCCTCTGTTCCCACAGCCGAAGACGAATGAAAAAAGCTGGTGCTGGGCCTCTTCAGCACCCAGCTTTGCAACGGTGCCTCCATCATTGCAGTTTCTCCTCCGTTTAATGCCTAAAAGACAATTTGAATAAAAACTGGAGGTCACTCTCAGCTGCCCAGCAGCACAGTGAGTAGAGCACGAACGTTTGGCCTCTGCTCCCACATTAGAAGAGAAAAAAGGGAAAGCTGGTGCTGGGATTCTTCAGCACACAGTCAGCTTTACAACGGTGCCTCCATCATTGCTGTCTCTGCTCACTTTCATACCTGAAAGAGAGTTTGAATGAATCCTCTCGGAAGCCTGCCCTCTGCTGCCCAGCAGCACTCTGAGGAGATCATGAACGTCTGGCCTCTGCTCCCACAGCAGAAGAGCCAGGAGAGAAAGCTGCTTCTGGCAATCTTCAGCACATAGTCAGCTTTGCAACTTTGTCACCAGCAGTGCTGTGGCTCCTCGGTTTCATAGCTAAAAGTTCATTTGAGTCGTACCTCTCCGGATGGTGTCTAAGCTGCCCAGCAGCACAGTGAGTAGAGCACAAACGTTTGGCCTCTGCTCACACAGCCGAAGAGCCAGGAGTGAAAGCTTGTGCTACTAATGTTCAGCACACAGTCAGCTTTGCAAAGGTGCCTCCATTACTGGTGTCACTGCCCACTTTCAACAGGAAAAACCTCTGAATGCATTCGCTCCAGAGCCTGCTCTCGCCTGCGCAGCAGCACAGTGAGTAAGAGCATGAACCTTTGGCCTCTGCTCCCACAGCAGAAGAGCCAGGAGGGAAAGCTGGTGCTGGCATTCTTCAGCACACAGTCAGCTTTGCAACGGTGCCTCCATCATTGCTTTCACTGCTCACTTTCATACCTGAAAGAGAGTTTGAATGAAACCTCTCCGAAGCCTGCACTCTGCTGCCCAGCAACGCAGGGCGTAGATGCAGAAGGTTTGGCTTCTGTTCTCACAGCCGAAGAGGCAGGAGGGAAAGGTGGTGCTAGTGATCTTCAGAACAGAGTCAGCTTTGCAACACTAGGTCCATCCTTACTCTCAGGGCTCACTTTCCTACGTGAGTTTGCATTTGAATGCTACCTCTCAGGAGCTTGCTGTCTGCTGCCCAGCAGCACACTGAGTAGAGCACGAACTTTTGGCCTCTGTTCTCCCAGCCGAAGAGCCAGGAGGGAAAGCTGGGGCTGGGAAGCATCAGCACACAGTCAGCTTTGCAACGGAGTCACCATCTGTGCTCTCTGAGCTTTCAAACCTAAAAGTGCATTTGAATGCAAGCTCTCCAGAGCCTGCTCTCGGCTGCCCAGCAGCATAGTGAGTGGAGCACCAACGTTTGGGTTCTGCTCCCACAGTAGAAGAGCCAGGAGGGAAAGATCGTGCTGGGCCTTTTCAGCACACAGTCAGCTTTACAAGGGTGTCAGCATCATGCCTGTTCACTGATCACTTTCATACGTAAAAGTCTATTTGAATTGTACCTCTCCGGAGCTTGCTCTAGGGGACCCAGGAGCACAGCGAGGAGGGCACGAACGTTTGCCCTCTGTTCCCACAGCCGAAGACGAATGAAAAAAG
This sequence comes from Pezoporus occidentalis, assembly GCF_034315485.1. Lineage (NCBI taxonomy): Eukaryota > Metazoa > Chordata > Aves > Psittaciformes > Psittacidae > Pezoporus > Pezoporus occidentalis. The sequence continues at coordinate 15,014 of NW_026912841.1, read as the reverse complement.
CTGGTGCTGGGCCTCTTCAGCACCCAGCTTTGCAACGGTGCCTCCATCATTGCAGTTTCTCCTCCGTTTAATGCCTAAAAGACAATTTGAATAAAAACTGGAGGTCACTCTCAGCTGCCCAGCAGCACAGTGAGTAGAGCACGAACGTTTGGCCTCTGCTCCCACATTAGAAGAGAAAAAAGGGAAAGCTGGTGCTGGGATTCTTCAGCACACAGTCAGCTTTACAACGGTGCCTCCATCATTGCTGTCTCTGCTCACTTTCATACCTGAAAGAGAGTTTGAATGAATCCTCTCGGAAGCCTGCCCTCTGCTGCCCAGCAGCACTCTGAGGAGATCATGAACGTCTGGCCTCTGCTCCCACAGCAGAAGAGCCAGGAGAGAAAGCTGCTTCTGGCAATCTTCAGCACATAGTCAGCTTTGCAACTTTGTCACCAGCAGTGCTGTGGCTCCTCGGTTTCATAGCTAAAAGTTCATTTGAGTCGTACCTCTCCGGATGGTGTCTAAGCTGCCCAGCAGCACAGTGAGTAGAGCACAAACGTTTGGCCTCTGCTCACACAGCCGAAGAGCCAGGAGTGAAAGCTTGTGCTACTAATCTTCAGCACACAGTCAGCTTTGCAAAGGTGCCTCCATTACTGGTGTCACTGCCCACTTTCAACAGGAAAAACCTCTGAATGCATTCGCTCCAGAGCCTGCTCTCGCCTGCGCAGCAGCACAGTGAGTAAGAGCATGAACCTTTGGCCTCTGCTCCCACAGCAGAAGAGAAAAAAGGGAAAGCTGGTGCTGGCATTCTTCAGCACACAGTCAGCTTTGCAACGGTGCCTCCATCATTGCTTTCACTGCTCACTTTCATACCTGAAAGAGAGTTTGAATGAAACCTCTCCGAAGCCTGCACTCTGCTGCCCAGCAACGCAGGGCGTAGATGCAGAAGGTTTGGCTTCTGTTCTCACAGCCGAAGAGGCAGGAGGGAAAGGTGGTGCTAGTGATCTTCAGAACAGAGTCAGCTTTGCAACACTAGGTCCATCCTTACTCTCAGGGCTCACTTTCCTACGTGAGTTTGCATTTGAATGCTACCTCTCAGGAGCTTGCTGTCTGCTGCCCAGCAGCACACTGAGTAGAGCACGAACTTTTGGCCTCTGTTCTCACAGCCAAAGAGCCAGGAGGGAAAGCTGAAGCTGGGAATCTTCAGCACACAGTCAGCTTTGCAACGGAGTCACCATCTGTGCTCTCTGAGCTTTCAAACCTAAAAGTGCATTTGAATGCAAGATCTCCAGAGCCTGCTCTCGGCTGCCCAGCAGCATAGTGAGTGGAGCACCAACGTTTGGGTTCTGCTCCCACAGTAGAAGAGCCAGGAGGGAAAGATCGTGCTGGGCCTCTTCAGCACACAGTCAGCTTTACAAGGGTGTCAGCATCATGCCTGTTCACTGCTCACTTTCATAAGGTAAAAGTCTATTTGAATTGTACCTCTCCGGAGCTTGCTCTAGGGGACCCAGGAGCACAGCGAGGAGGGCACGAACGTTTGCCCTCTGTTCCCACAGCCGAAGACGAATGAAAAAAGCTGGTGCTGGGCCTCTTCAGCACCCAGCTTTGCAACGGTGCCTCCATCATTGCAGTTTCTCCTCCGTTTAATGCCTAAAAGACAATTTGAATAAAAACTGGAGGTCACTCTCAGCTGCCCAGCAGCACAGTGAGTAGAGCACGAACGTTTGGCCTCTGCTCCCACATTAGAAGAGAAAAAAGGGAAAGCTGGTGCTGGGATTCTTCAGCACACAGTCAGCTTTACAACGGTGCCTCCATCATTGCTGTCTCTGCTCACTTTCATACCTGAAAGAGAGTTTGAATGAATCCTCTCGGAAGCCTGCCCTCTGCTGCCCAGCAGCACTCTGAGGAGATCATGAACGTCTGGCCTCTGCTCCCACAGTAGAAGAGCCAGGAGAGAAAGCTGCTTCTGGCAATCTTCAGCACATAGTCAGCTTTGCAACTTTGTCACCAGCAGTGCTGCGGCTCCTCGGTTTCATAGCTAAAAGTTCATTTGAGTCGTACCTCTCCGGATGGTGTCTAAGCTGCCCAGCAGCACAGTGAGTAGAGCACAAACGTTTGGCCTCTGCTCACACAGCCGAAGAGCCAGGAGTGAAAGCTTGTGCTACTAATGTTCAGCACACAGTCAGCTTTGCAAAGGTGCCTCCATTACTGGTGTCACTGCCCACTTTCAACAGGAAAAACCTCTGAATGCATTCGCTCCAGAGCCTGCTCTCGCCTGCGCAGCAGCACAGTGAGTAGAGCATGAACTTTTGGCCTCTGCTCCCACAGCAGAAGAGCCAGGAGGGAAAGCTGGTGCTGGCATTCTTCAGCACACAGTCAGCTTTGCAACGGTGCCTCCATCATTGCTTTCACTGCTCACTTTCATACCTGAAAGAGAGTTTGAATGAAACCTCTCCGAAGCCTGCACTCTGCTGCCCAGCAACGCAGGGCGTAGATGCAGAAGGTTTGGCTTCTGTTCTCACAGCCGAAGAGGCAGGAGGGAAAGGTGGTGCTAGTGATCTTCAGAACAGAGTCAGCTTTGCAACACTAGGTCCATCCTTACTCTCAGGGCTCACTTTCCTACGTGAGTTTGCATTTGAATGCTACCTCTCAGGAGCTTGCTGTCTGCTGCCCAGCAGCACACTGAGTAGAGCACGAACTTTTGGCCTCTGTTCTCCCAGCCGAAGAGCCAGGAGGGAAAGCTGGGGCTGGGAATCTTCAGCACACAGTCAGCTTTGCAACGGAGTCACCATCTGTGCTCTCTGAGCTTTCAAACCTAAAAGTGCATTTGAATGCAAGATCTCCAGAGCCTGCTCTCGGCTGCCCAGCAGCATAGTGAGTGGAGCACCAACGTTTGGGTTCTGCTCCCACAGTAGAAGAGCCAGGAGGGAAAGATCGTGCTGGGCCTCTTCAGCACACAGTCAGCTTTACAAGGGTGTCAGCATCATGCCTGTTCACTGCTCACTTTCATAAGGTAAAAGTCTATTTGAATTGTACCTCTCCGGAGCTTGCTCTAGGGGACCCAGGAGCACAGCGAGGAGGGCACGAACGCTTGCCCTCTGTTCCCACAGCCGAAGACGAATGAAAAAAGCTGGTGCTGGGCCTCTTCAGCACCCAGCTTTGCAACGGTGCCTCTATCATTGCAGTTTCTCCTCCGTTTAATGCCTAAAAGACAATTTGAATAAAAACTGGAGGTCACTCTCAGCTGCCCAGCAGCACAGTGAGTAGAGCACGAACGTTTGGCCTCTGCTCCCGCATTAGAAGAGAAAAAAGGGAAAGCTGGTGCTGGGATTCTTCAGCACACAGTCAGCTTTACAACGGTGCCTCCATCATTGCTGTCTCTGCTCACTTTCATACCTGAAAGAGAGTTTGAATGAATCCTCTCGGAAGCCTGCCCTCTGCTGCCCAGCAGCACTCTGAGGAGATCATGAACGTCTGGCCACTGCTCCCACAGCAGAAGAGCCAGGAGAGAAAGCTGCTTCTGGCAATCTTCAGCGCATAGTCAGCTTTGCAACTTTGTCACCAGCAGTGCTGTGGCTCCTCGGTTTCATAGCTAAAAGTTCATTTGAGTCGTACCTCTCCGGATGGTGTCTAAGCTGCCCAGCAGCACAGTGAGTAGAGCACAAACTTTTGGCCTCTGCTCACACACCGAAGAGCCAGGAGTGAAAGCTTGTGCTACTAATGTTCAGCACACAGTCAGCTTTGCAAAGGTGCCTCCATTACTGGTGTCACTGCCCACTTTCAACAGGAAAAACCTCTGAATGCATTCGCTCCAGAGCCTGCTCTCGCCTGCGCAGCAGCACAGTGAGTAAGAGCATGAACCTTTGGCCTCTGCTCCCACAGCAGAAGAGCCAGGAGGGAAAGCTGGTGCTGGCATTCTTCAGCACACAGTCAGCTTTGCAACGGTGCCTCCATCATTGCTTTCACTGCTCACTTTCATACCTGAAAGAGAGTTTGAATGAAACCTCTCCGAAGCCTGCACTCTGCTGCCCAGCAACGCAGGGCGTAGATGCAGAAGGTTTGGCTTCTGTTCTCACAGCCGAAGAGGCAGGAGGGAAAGGTGGTGCTAGTGATCTTCAGAACAGAGTCAGCTTTGCAACACTAGGTCCATCCTTACTCTCAGGGCTCACTTTCCTACGTGAGTTTGCATTTGAATGCTACCTCTCAGGAGCTTGCTGTCTGCTGCCCAGCAGCACACTGAGTAGAGCACGAACTTTTGGCCTCTGTTCTCCCAGCCGAAGAGCCAGGAGGGAAAGCTGGGGCTGGGAAGCATCAGCACACAGTCAGCTTTGCAACGGAGTCACCATCTGTGCTCTCTGAGCTTTCAAACCTAAAAGTGCATTTGAATGCAAGCTCTCCAGAGCCTGCTCTCGGCTGCCCAGCAGCATAGTGAGTGGAGCACCAACGTTTGGGTTCTGCTCCCACAGTAGAAGAGCCAGGAGGGAAAGATCGTGCTGGGCCTTTTCAGCACACAGTCAGCTTTACAAGGGTGTCAGCATCATGCCTGTTCACTGATCACTTTCATACGTAAAAGTCTATTTGAATTGTACCTCTCCGGAGCTTGCTCTAGGGGACCCAGGAGCACAGCGAGGAGGGCACGAACGTTTGCCCTCTGTTCCCACAGCCGAAGACGAATGAAAAAAGCTGGTGCTGGGCCTCTTCAGCACCCAGCTTTGCAACGGTGCCTCCATCATTGCAGTTTCTCCTCCGTTTAATGCCTAAAAGACAATTTGAATAAAAACTGGAGGTCACTCTCAGCTGCCCAGCAGCACAGTGAGTAGAGCACGAACGTTTGGCCTCTGCTCCCACATTAGAAGAGAAAAAAGGGAAAGCTGGTGCTGGGATTCTTCAGCACACAGTCAGCTTTACAACGGTGCCTCCATCATTGCTGTCTCTGCTCACTTTCATACCTGAAAGAGAGTTTGAATGAATCCTCTCGGAAGCCTGCCCTCTGCTGCCCAGCAGCACTCTGAGGAGATCATGAACGTCTGGCCTCTGCTCCCACAGCAGAAGAGCCAGGAGAGAAAGCTGCTTCTGGCAATCTTCAGCACATAGTCAGCTTTGCAACTTTGTCACCAGCAGTGCTGTGGCTCCTCGGTTTCATAGCTAAAAGTTCATTTGAGTCGTACCTCTCCGGATGGTGTCTAAGCTGCCCAGCAGCACAGTGAGTAGAGCACAAACGTTTGGCCTCTGCTCACACAGCCGAAGAGCCAGGAGTGAAAGCTTGTGCTACTAATCTTCAGCACACAGTCAGCTTTGCAAAGGTGCCTCCATTACTGGTGTCACTGCCCACTTTCAACAGGAAAAACCTCTGAATGCATTCGCTCCAGAGCCTGCTCTCGCCTGCGCAGCAGCACAGTGAGTAAGAGCATGAACCTTTGGCCTCTGCTCCCACAGCAGAAGAGAAAAAAGGGAAAGCTGGTGCTGGCATTCTTCAGCACACAGTCAGCTTTGCAACGGTGCCTCCATCATTGCTTTCACTGCTCACTTTCATACCTGAAAGAGAGTTTGAATGAAACCTCTCCGAAGCCTGCACTCTGCTGCCCAGCAACGCAGGGCGTAGATGCAGAAGGTTTGGCTTCTGTTCTCACAGCCGAAGAGGCAGGAGGGAAAGGTGGTGCTAGTGATCTTCAGAACAGAGTCAGCTTTGCAACACTAGGTCCATCCTTACTCTCAGGGCTCACTTTCCTACGTGAGTTTGCATTTGAATGCTACCTCTCAGGAGCTTGCTGTCTGCTGCCCAGCAGCACACTGAGTAGAGCACGAACTTTTGGCCTCTGTTCTCACAGCCAAAGAGCCAGGAGGGAAAGCTGAAGCTGGGAATCTTCAGCACACAGTCAGCTTTGCAACGGAGTCACCATCTGTGCTCTCTGAGCTTTCAAACCTAAAAGTGCATTTGAATGCAAGATCTCCAGAGCCTGCTCTCGGCTGCCCAGCAGCATAGTGAGTGGAGCACCAACGTTTGGGTTCTGCTCCCACAGTAGAAGAGCCAGGAGGGAAAGATCGTGCTGGGCCTCTTCAGCACACAGTCAGCTTTACAAGGGTGTCAGCATCATGCCTGTTCACTGCTCACTTTCATAAGGTAAAAGTCTATTTGAATTGTACCTCTCCGGAGCTTGCTCTAGGGGACCCAGGAGCACAGCGAGGAGGGCACGAACGTTTGCCCTCTGTTCCCACAGCCGAAGACGAATGAAAAAAGCTGGTGCTGGGCCTCTTCAGCACCCAGCTTTGCAACGGTGCCTCCATCATTGCAGTTTCTCCTCCGTTTAATGCCTAAAAGACAATTTGAATAAAAACTGGAGGTCACTCTCAGCTGCCCAGCAGCACAGTGAGTAGAGCACGAACGTTTGGCCTCTGCTCCCACATTAGAAGAGAAAAAAGGGAAAGCTGGTGCTGGGATTCTTCAGCACACAGTCAGCTTTACAACGGTGCCTCCATCATTGCTGTCTCTGCTCACTTTCATACCTGAAAGAGAGTTTGAATGAATCCTCTCGGAAGCCTGCCCACTGCTGCCCAGCAGCACTCTGAGGAGATCATGAACGTCTGGCCTCTGCTCCCACAGTAGAAGAGCCAGGAGAGAAAGCTGCTTCTGGCAATCTTCAGCACATAGTCAGCTTTGCAACTTTGTCACCAGCAGTGCTGCGGCTCCTCGGTTTCATAGCTAAAAGTTCATTTGAGTCGTACCTCTCCGGATGGTGTCTAAGCTGCCCAGCAGCACAGTGAGTAGAGCACAAACGTTTGGCCTCTGCTCACACAGCCGAAGAGCCAGGAGTGAAAGCTTGTGCTACTAATGTTCAGCACACAGTCAGCTTTGCAAAGGTGCCTCCATTACTGGTGTCACTGCCCACTTTCAACAGGAAAAACCTCTGAATGCATTCGCTCCAGAGCCTGCTCTCGCCTGCGCAGCAGCACAGTGAGTAGAGCATGAACTTTTGGCCTCTGCTCCCACAGCAGAAGAGCCAGGAGGGAAAGCTGGTGCTGGCATTCTTCAGCACACAGTCAGCTTTGCAACGGTGCCTCCATCATTGCTTTCACTGCTCACTTTCATACCTGAAAGAGAGTTTGAATGAAACCTCTCCGAAGCCTGCACTCTGCTGCCCAGCAACGCAGGGCGTAGATGCAGAAGGTTTGGCTTCTGTTCTCACAGCCGAAGAGGCAGGAGGGAAAGGTGGTGCTAGTGATCTTCAGAACAGAGTCAGCTTTGCAACACTAGGTCCATCCTTACTCTCAGGGCTCACTTTCCTACGTGAGTTTGCATTTGAATGCTACCTCTCAGGAGCTTGCTGTCTGCTGCCCAGCAGCACACTGAGTAGAGCACGAACTTTTGGCCTCTGTTCTCCCAGCCGAAGAGCCAGGAGGGAAAGCTGGGGCTGGGAATCTTCAGCACACAGTCAGCTTTGCAACGGAGTCACCATCTGTGCTCTCTGAGCTTTCAAACCTAAAAGTGCATTTGAATGCAAGATCTCCAGAGCCTGCTCTCGGCTGCCCAGCAGCATAGTGAGTGGAGCACCAACGTTTGGGTTCTGCTCCCACAGTAGAAGAGCCAGGAGGGAAAGATCGTGCTGGGCCTCTTCAGCACACAGTCAGCTTTACAAGGGTGTCAGCATCATGCCTGTTCACTGCTCACTTTCATAAGGTAAAAGTCTATTTGAATTGTACCTCTCCGGAGCTTGCTCTAGGGGACCCAGGAGCACAGCGAGGAGGGCACGAACGCTTGCCCTCTGTTCCCACAGCCGAAGACGAATGAAAAAAGCTGGTGCTGGGCCTCTTCAGCACCCAGCTTTGCAACGGTGCCTCTATCATTGCAGTTTCTCCTCCGTTTAATGCCTAAAAGACAATTTGAATAAAAACTGGAGGTCACTCTCAGCTGCCCAGCAGCACAGTGAGTAGAGCACGAACGTTTGGCCTCTGCTCCCGCATTAGAAGAGAAAAAAGGGAAAGCTGGTGCTGGGATTCTTCAGCACACAGTCAGCTTTACAACGGTGCCTCCATCATTGCTGTCTCTGCTCACTTTCATACCTGAAAGAGAGTTTGAATGAATCCTCTCGGAAGCCTGCCCTCTGCTGCCCAGCAGCACTCTGAGGAGATCATGAACGTCTGGCCACTGCTCCCACAGCAGAAGAGCCAGGAGAGAAAGCTGCTTCTGGCAATCTTCAGCGCATAGTCAGCTTTGCAACTTTGTCACCAGCAGTGCTGTGGCTCCTCGGTTTCATAGCTAAAAGTTCATTTGAGTCGTACCTCTCCGGATGGTGTCTAAGCTGCCCAGCAGCACAGTGAGTAGAGCACAAACTTTTGGCCTCTGCTCACACACCGAAGAGCCAGGAGTGAAAGCTTGTGCTACTAATGTTCAGCACACAGTCAGCTTTGCAAAGGTGCCTCCATTACTGGTGTCACTGCCCACTTTCAACAGGAAAAACCTCTGAATGCATTCGCTCCAGAGCCTGCTCTCGCCTGCGCAGCAGCACAGTGAGTAAGAGCATGAACCTTTGGCCTCTGCTCCCACAGCAGAAGAGCCAGGAGGGAAAGCTGGTGCTGGCATTCTTCAGCACACAGTCAGCTTTGCAACGGTGCCTCCATCATTGCTTTCACTGCTCACTTTCATACCTGAAAGAGAGTTTGAATGAAACCTCTCCGAAGCCTGCACTCTGCTGCCCAGCAACGCAGGGCGTAGATGCAGAAGGTTTGGCTTCTGTTCTCACAGCCGAAGAGGCAGGAGGGAAAGGTGGTGCTAGTGATCTTCAGAACAGAGTCAGCTTTGCAACACTAGGTCCATCCTTACTCTCAGGGCTCACTTTCCTACGTGAGTTTGCATTTGAATGCTACCTCTCAGGAGCTTGCTGTCTGCTGCCCAGCAGCACACTGAGTAGAGCACGAACTTTTGGCCTCTGTTCTCCCAGCCGAAGAGCCAGGAGGGAAAGCTGGGGCTGGGAAGCATCAGCACACAGTCAGCTTTGCAACGGAGTCACCATCTGTGCTCTCTGAGCTTTCAAACCTAAAAGTGCATTTGAATGCAAGCTCTCCAGAGCCTGCTCTCGGCTGCCCAGCAGCATAGTGAGTGGAGCACCAACGTTTGGGTTCTGCTCCCACAGTAGAAGAGCCAGGAGGGAAAGATCGTGCTGGGCCTTTTCAGCACACAGTCAGCTTTACAAGGGTGTCAGCATCATGCCTGTTCACTGATCACTTTCATACGTAAAAGTCTATTTGAATTGTACCTCTCCGGAGCTTGCTCTAGGGGACCCAGGAGCACAGCGAGGAGGGCACGAACGTTTGCCCTCTGTTCCCACAGCCGAAGACGAATGAAAAAAGCTGGTGCTGGGCCTCTTCAGCACCCAGCTTTGCAACGGTGCCTCCATCATTGCAGTTTCTCCTCCGTTTAATGCCTAAAAGACAATTTGAATAAAAACTGGAGGTCACTCTCAGCTGCCCAGCAGCACAGTGAGTAGAGCACGAACGTTTGGCCTCTGCTCCCACATTAGAAGAGAAAAAAGGGAAAGCTGGTGCTGGGATTCTTCAGCACACAGTCAGCTTTACAACGGTGCCTCCATCATTGCTGTCTCTGCTCACTTTCATACCTGAAAGAGAGTTTGAATGAATCCTCTCGGAAGCCTGCCCTCTGCTGCCCAGCAGCACTCTGAGGAGATCATGAACGTCTGGCCTCTGCTCCCACAGCAGAAGAGCCAGGAGAGAAAGCTGCTTCTGGCAATCTTCAGCACATAGTCAGCTTTGCAACTTTGTCACCAGCAGTGCTGTGGCTCCTCGGTTTCATAGCTAAAAGTTCATTTGAGTCGTACCTCTCCGGATGTTGTCTAAGCTGCCCAGCAGCACAGTGAGTAGAGCACAAACGTTTGGCCTCTGCTCACACAGCCGAAGAGCCAGGAGTGAAAGCTTGTGCTACTAATGTTCAGCACACAGTCAGCTTTGCAAAGGTGCCTCCATTACTGGTGTCACTGCCCACTTTCAACAGGAAAAACCTCTGAATGCATTCGCTCCAGAGCCTGCTCTCGCCTGCGCAGCAGCACAGTGAGTAGAGCATGAACTTTTGGCCTCTGCTCCCACAGCAGAAGAGCCAGGAGGGAAAGCTGGTGCTGGCATTCTTCAGCACACAGTCAGCTTTGCAACGGTGCCTCCATCATTGCTTTCACTGCTCACTTTCATACCTGAAAGAGAGTTTGAATGAAACCTCTCCGAAGCCTGCACTCTGCTGCCCAGCAACGCAGGGCGTAGATGCAGAAGGTTTGGCTTCTGTTCTCACAGCCGAAGAGGCAGGAGGGAAAGGTGGTGCTAGTGATCTTCAGAACAGAGTCAGCTTTGCAACACTAGGTCCATCCTTACTCTCAGGGCTCACTTTCCTACGTGAGTTTGCATTTGAATGCTACCTCTCAGGAGCTTGCTGTCTGCTGCCCAGCAGCACACTGAGTAGAGCACGAACTTTTGGCCTCTGTTCTCCCAGCCGAAGAGCCAGGAGGGAAAGCTGGGGCTGGGAATCTTCAGCACACAGTCAGCTTTGCAACGGAGTCACCATCTGTGCTCTCTGAGCTTTCAAACCTAAAAGTGCATTTGAATGCAAGATCTCCAGAGCCTGCTCTCGGCTGCCCAGCAGCATAGTGAGTGGAGCACCAACGTTTGGGTTCTGCTCCCACAGTAGAAGAGCCAGGAGGGAAAGATCGTGCTGGGCCTCTTCAGCACACAGTCAGCTTTACAAGGGTGTCAGCATCATGCCTGTTCACTGCTCACTTTCATAAGGTAAAAGTCTATTTGAATTGTACCTCTCCGGAGCTTGCTCTAGGGGACCCAGGAGCACAGCGAGGAGGGCACGAACGCTTGCCCTCTGTTCCCACAGCCGAAGACGAATGAAAAAAGCTGGTGCTGGGCCTCTTCAGCACCCAGCTTTGCAACGGTGCCTCTATCATTGCAGTTTCTCCTCCGTTTAATGCCTAAAAGACAATTTGAATAAAAACTGGAGGTCACTCTCAGCTGCCCAGCAGCACAGTGAGTGAGTAGAGCACGAACGTTTGGCCTCTGCTCCCACATTAGAAGAGAAAAAAGGGAAAGCTGGTGCTGGGATTCTTCAGCACACAGTCAGCTTTACAACGGTGCCTCCATCATTGCTGTCTCTGCTCACTTTCATACCTGAAAGAGAGTTTGAATGAATCCTCTCGGAAGCCTGCCCTCTGCTGCCCAGCAGCACTCTGAGGAGATCATGAACGTCTGGCCACTGCTCCCACAGCAGAAGAGCCAGGAGAGAAAGCTGCTTCTGGCAATCTTCAGCGCATAGTCAGCTTTGCAACTTTGTCACCAGCAGTGCTGTGGCTCCTCGGTTTCATAGCTAAAAGTTCATTTGAGTCGTACCTCTCCGGATGGTGTCTAAGCTGCCCAGCAGCACAGTGAGTAGAGCACAAACTTTTGGCCTCTGCTCACACACCGAAGAGCCAGGAGTGAAAGCTTGTGCTACTAATGTTCAGCACACAGTCAGCTTTGCAAAGGTGCCTCCATTACTGGTGTCACTGCCCACTTTCAACAGGAAAAACCTCTGAATGCATTCGCTCCAGAGCCTGCTCTCGCCTGCGCAGCAGCACAGTGAGTAAGAGCATGAACCTTTGGCCTCTGCTCCCACAGCAGAAGAGAAAAAAGGGAAAGCTGGTGCTGGCATTCTTCAGCACACAGTCAGCTTTGCAACGGTGCCTCCATCATTGCTTTCACTGCTCACTTTCATACCTGAAAGAGAGTTTGAATGAAACCTCTCCGAAGCCTGCACTCTGCTGCCCAGCAACGCAGGGCGTAGATGCAGAAGGTTTGGCTTCTGTTCTCACAGCCGAAGAGGCAGGAGGGAAAGGTGGTGCTAGTGATCTTCAGAACAGAGTCAGCTTTGCAACACTAGGTCCATCCTTACTCTCAGGGCTCACTTTCCTACGTGAGTTTGCATTTGAATGCTACCTCTCAGGAGCTTGCTGTCTGCTGCCCAGCAGCACACTGAGTAGAGCACGAACTTTTGGCCTCTGTTCTCCCAGCCGAAGAGCCAGGAGGGAAAGCTGGGGCTGGGAAGCATCAGCACACAGTCAGCTTTGCAACGGAGTCACCATCTGTGCTCTCTGAGCTTTCAAACCTAAAAGTGCATTTGAATGCAAGATCTCCAGAGCCTGCTCTCGGCTGCCCAGCAGCATAGTGAGTGGAGCACCAACGTTTGGGTTCTGCTCCCACAGTAGAAGAGCCAGGAGGGAAAGATCGTGCTGGGCCTTTTCAGCACACAGTCAGCTTTACAAGGGTGTCAGCATCATGCCTGTTCACTGATCACTTTCATACGTAAAAGTCTATTTGAATTGTACCTCTCCGGAGCTTGCTCTAGGGGACCCAGGAGCACAGCGAGGAGGGCACGAACGTTTGCCCTCTGTTCCCACAGCCGAAGACGAATGAAAAAAGCTGGTGCTGGGCCTCTTCAGCACCCAGCTTTGCAACGGTGCCTCCATCATTGCAGTTTCTCCTCCGTTTAATGCCTAAAAGACAATTTGAATAAAAACTGGAGGTCACTCTCAGCTGCCCAGCAGCACAGTGAGTAGAGCACGAACGTTTGGCCTCTGCTCCCGCATTAGAAGAGAAAAAAGGGAAAGCTGGTGCTGGGATTCTTCAGCACACAGTCAGCTTTACAACGGTGCCTCCATCATTGCTGTCTCTGCTCACTTTCATACCTGAAAGAGAGTTTGAATGAATCCTCTCGGAAGCCTGCCCTCTGCTGCCCAGCAGCACTCTGAGGAGATCATGAACGTCTGGCCTCTGCTCCCACAGCAGAAGAGCCAGGAGAGAAAGCTGCTTCTGGCAATCTTCAGCACATAGTCAGCTTTGCAACTTTGTCACCAGCAGTGCTGTGGCTCCTCGGTTTCATAGCTAAAAGTTCATTTGAGTCGTACCTCTCCGGATGGTGTCTAAGCTGCCCAGCAGCACAGTGAGTAGAGCACAAACGTTTGGCCTCTGCTCACACAGCCGAAGAGCCAGGAGTGAAAGCTTGTGCTACTAATCTTCAGCACACAGTCAGCTTTGCAAAGGTGCCTCCATTACTGGTGTCACTGCCCACTTTCAACAGGAAAAACCTCTGAATGCATTCGCTCCAGAGCCTGCTCTCGCCTGCGCAGCAGCACAGTGAGTAAGAGCATGAACCTTTGGCCTCTGCTCCCACAGCAGAAGAGCCAGGAGGGAAAGCTGGTGCTGGCATTCTTCAGCACACAGTCAGCTTTGCAACGGTGCCTCCATCATTGCTTTCACTGCTCACTTTCATACCTGAAAGAGAGTTTGAATGAAACCTCTCCGAAGCCTGCACTCTGCTGCCCAGCAACGCAGGGCGTAGATGCAGAAGGTTTGGCTTCTGTTCTCACAGCCGAAGAGGCAGGAGGGAAAGGTGGTGCTAGTGATCTTCAGAACAGAGTCAGCTTTGCAACACTAGGTCCATCCTTACTCTCAGGGCTCACTTTCCTACGTGAGTTTGCATTTGAATGCTACCTCTCAGTTGCTGTCTGCTGCCCAGCAGCACACTGAGTAGAGCACGAACTTTTGGCCTCTGTTCTCCCAGCCGAAGAGCCAGGAGGGAAAGCTGGGGCTGGGAATCTTCAGCACACAGTCAGCTTTGCAACGGAGTCACCATCTGTGCTCTCTGAGCTTTCAAACCTAAAAGTGCATTTGAATGCAAGATCTCCAGAGCCTGCTCTCGGCTGCCCAGCAGCATAGTGAGTGGAGCACCAACGTTTGGGTTCTGCTCCCACAGTAGAAGAGCCAGGAGGGAAAGATCGTGCTGGGCCTTTTCAGCACACAGTCAGCTTTACAAGGGTGTCAGCATCATGCCTGTTCACTGATCACTTTCATACGTAAAAGTCTATTTGAATTGTACCTCTCCGGAGCTTGCTCTAGGGGACCCAGGAGCACAGCGAGGAGGGCACGAACGTTTGCCCTCTGTTCCCACAGCCGAAGACGAATGAAAAAAGCTGGTGCTGGGCCTCTTCAGCACCCAGCTTTGCAACGGTGCCTCCATCATTGCAGTTTCTCCTCCGTTTAATGCCTAAAAGACAATTTGAATAAAAACTGGAGGTCACTCTCAGCTGCCCAGCAGCACAGTGAGTAGAGCACGAACGTTTGGCCTCTGCTCCCACATTAGAAGAGAAAAAAGGGAAAGCTGGTGCTGGGATTCTTCAGCACACAGTCAGCTTTACAACGGTGCCTCCATCATTGCTGTCTCTGCTCACTTTCATACCTGAAAGAGAGTTTGAATGAATCCTCTCGGAAGCCTGCCCTCTGCTGCCCAGCAGCACTCTGAGGAGATCATGAACGTCTGGCCTCTGCTCCCACAGCAGAAGAGCCAGGAGAGAAAGCTGCTTCTGGCAATCTTCAGCACATAGTCAGCTTTGCAACTTTGTCACCAGCAGTGCTGTGGCTCCTCGGTTTCATAGCTAAAAGTTCATTTGAGTCGTACCTCTCCGGATGGTGTCTAAGCTGCCCAGCAGCACAGTGAGTAGAGCACAAACGTTTGGCCTCTGCTCACACAGCCGAAGAGCCAGGAGTGAAAGCTTGTGCTACTAATCTTCAGCACACAGTCAGCTTTGCAAAGGTGCCTCCATTACTGGTGTCACTGCCCACTTTCAACAGGAAAAACCTCTGAATGCATTCGCTCCAGAGCCTGCTCTCGCCTGCGCAGCAGCACAGTGAGTAAGAGCATGAACCTTTGGCCTCTGCTCCCACAGCAGAAGAGCCAGGAGGGAAAGCTGGTGCTGGCATTCTTCAGCACACAGTCAGCTTTGCAACGGTGCCTCCATCATTGCTTTCACTGCTCACTTTCATACCTGAAAGAGAGTTTGAATGAAACCTCTCCGAAGCCTGCACTCTGCTGCCCAGCAACGCAGGGCGTAGATGCAGAAGGTTTGGCTTCTGTTCTCACAGCCGAAGAGGCAGGAGGGAAAGGTGGTGCTAGTGATCTTCAGAACAGAGTCAGCTTTGCAACACTAGGTCCATCCTTACTC
>NW_026912840.1:0-18114 GCF_034315485.1 Pezoporus occidentalis | reverse complement strand
GGGGTGCTATAGGGTGCTATAGGTGGTTATGGGGTGCTATAGGTGGTTATGGGGTGCCATAGGTGGTTATGGGGTGCCATAGGTGGTTATGGGGTGCTATTGGGTACTGTAGGTGGCTATGGGGTGCTATCGGGTGCTATAGGTGGTTATGGGCTGCTGTAGGGTGCTGTAGGTGGTTATGGGGTGCTATAGGTGGTTATGGGGTGCTGTGGGGTTCTATATGTTGTTATGGGGTGCTAGAGGTGGCTATGGGGTGCTATAGGTGATTATGGGGTGCTATAGGTGGTTATGGGGTGCTATAGGTGATTATGGGGTGCTATAGGTGGTTATGGGGTGCTATAGGGTGCTGTAGGTGGTTATGGGGTGCTATAGGTGATTATGGGGTGCTATAGGTGGCTATGGGGTGCTCTGGGGGCGCTGTGCCTGTTCCACACCTCTGTGTGTGTGTGTGTGTGTTGGGGGGGTGTTGGGGGCAGCCTCCGTGTCCCTGCCCCCCCCCCCCATGCTCAGCCCTGCCCCCCATGCTCAGCCCTGCCCCCCAGGCTCAGCCCTGCCCCCCCCCCAGGCTGAGCCCTGCCCCCCATCTCCCCCCCCAGACGCGTTCCCGGGCTCGGAGCCGCGGGTGCTGGGCCTGGCCATGGTGCCGGGCCACCACATCGTGTCCATCGAGGTGGAGCGCGACGGGAGCGCCCCCCTGCCCCCCACCGACGCCCCACATTAAACGTGTGCGACACCCCTCCCCCCTCGCCTCTCGTCATTGCCCCGCCCCCTCCCCCCACGCCTCTCGTCATGGCCCCGCCCCCTCCCCCCCCTCGCCTCTCGTCATTGCCCCGCCCCCTCCCCCCCTCGCCTCTCGTCATGGCCCCGCCCCCATACCCCCCGTTTAATCCCCCCCACTGTGATGGGGACCCCCCCATGGCCCCCACTTTATTCCCCCCCCCCACTGTGTAATGGGGACCCCCACTTTATCCCCCCCTTTAACCCCCCCCACTGTGATGGGGACCCCCCATGACCCCCACTTTAACCCCCCCGTGTAATGGGGACCCCCCCTTTAATCCCCCCCCCCCACTGTGATGGGAACCCCCCCTTGTGACCCCCCCTTTAACCCCCCCCCACTGTGATGGGGACCCCCCCATGGACCCCACTTTATCCCCCCCCCCACTCCGTAATGGGGACCCCCCCCCTTTAACCCCCCCCACTGTGTAATGGGGACCCCCCCCTTGGCCCCCCCCACTGTGATGGGACCTCCCCCCACTGTGTGATGGGGACCCCCCCTTTAACGCCCCCCCACTGTGATGGGGACCCCCCCATGGCCCCCACTTTATCCCCCCCCCCACTCTGTAATGGGGACCCCCCCCTTTAACCCCCCCCCCCACTGTGTGATGGGGACCCCCCCTTTAATCCCCCCCCCACTGTGATGGGGACCCCCCCCATGACCCCCACTTTAACCCCCCCGTGTAATGGGGACCCCCCCTTTAATCCCCCCCCCACTGTGATGGGGACCCCCCCGTGACCCCCCCTTTAATCCCCCCCCCCCCCACTGTGTGATGGGGACCCCCCCTTAACCACCCCCCACTGTGATGGAGACCCCCCCCCATGACCCCCACTTTATTCCCCCCCCCACTGTGTGATGGGGACCCCCCCTTTAATCCCCCCCCCCACTGTGATGGGGACCCCCCCCGTGACCCCCACTTTATTCCCCCCCCACTGTGTGATGGGGACCCCCCCCATGGCCCCCACTTTATTCCCCCCCCCACTGTGTAATGGGGACCCCCCCTTTAATCCCCCCCCATTGCTCCCCATTTTCCACCCCTATGCTCCCCCCATTCCATTGACACCCCTCCCCCCCCCCCGCCCCTCCCCCCACCGGAGCCATTCGGGCCTTGCCATTAATTTAATCTCAGGTACAAAATAGCTTCTGTGGCCGCGGGGGGGGGAGGGGATAGGGCGGAGGGGGGGAGGGGGGAGGGGCAGTTCCGACCCCTCCCCCACCCCCCCCCAACCACCAAATATGGGGGGTGGGGGTGGGGCCATAAGGGAGGGGGTAGGTGGGGGAGGGGCCCAGCACCATGAGGGGGGAGGGGAAGAGGTGGGGGGGGGTGGGGGTGGGGCCATGCAACCCCTCCCCCCCCTCCCCCCATAGGGGTCACGTGGGGTCACAGTGACCCCTCCCCCCCCTCCCCGCGCGCCCCTCCCCAATAAATAACGCGCCCCCTCCCCCCCCCCGCGTATAAATTAAAAAAGAGGCAAAAAAACCCAAAATCATTTACAAAAAACCCCAAAAAAACCCTCGGGAGGGGGTGGGGGTGGGGGGGAGGGGCGGGGGGGGGAGGGGCACAGATCCCCCCTCCCCCCCCCTTTTGCACCATGGTTTGGGGGTCCCCCCCTCCCCCCATTGAGACCTGAGCCCCCCCCTTCCCCCCCATCCCCCATAGCCCGGGGGGGGGTGGGGAGGGCCCCCCTGAAAAGGACCCGGATGGGGGTGGGGGAGGGGCGGCGGTGGGGGAGGGGCGTGTTTTTGGTTGTGTCTTGGCAAAGGGCCGCCCCTCCCCCCTCTCCACTGACCCCCATTGTAATGGGGGGGGGGCACCCAAGAGTGGGGGAGGAGCAGAGGGGCCCCCCCCATCCCCCACAGTGGGGGGAGGGGCAGCCGGGGGGGTGGGGCTTAAAAAATTGCTATAAATGGGGATTTGTGTATAAAACTGGGGGGGGGGAGGGGCCCCCCAACCCCCCCTCCCCCCCCCACATCCGAGCCCCTCCCCCCCCACATGGGGGGGGGGGTGGAGGGGTGGGGGAGGGGCAATATCACCGGGAATAAATAACAATGTTCATTAGGGGGGAGGGGTTGGGGGGGAGGGGCACGGGACGCCCCCCCCCCCGTCATCATCATCATCACGTGACCCCCCCGATGGGGGGGGCGGGGCTCATCTGGAGCTGGGTGATGGCACCTGCAATGGGTGGGGGGAGGGGTTAGGGGGGTAAAGGGGGAGGGGGCACATGCCCCCCCCCATAACCCCCTATGTGGGTCAACCCAAGCCCATGGGGACCTGGGGGTTTACCTATAGTGGTGTCCCCATAGGGCTGTCTCTATGGGGCTGTCCCTTTAGGGGTGTCCCCATAGCGGTGTCTCTATGGGGCTGTCCCTATAGGGGTGTCCCTGTAGGGCTGTCTCTATGGGGCTGTCCCTATAGGGGTGTCCCCATAGGGCTGTCTCTATGGGGCTGTCCCTATAGGGGTGTCCCTATAGCGGTGTCTCTATGGGGCTGTCTCTATGGGACTGGCCCCATGGTGCTGTCTCTATAGGGCTGCCCCCTTAGTGCTATCCCCATAGCGATGTCTCTATAGGTCTGGCCCCATAGTGCTGTGCCCATACCGGTGTCTCTATAGGGTCGTCCCCATAGTGCCATGCCCATAGTGGTGTCTCTATAGGGCTGTCCCCATAGTGCTGTCCCTATAGGGCTGATGCCATACTGCTGTCTCTATGGGGCTGTCCCCATAGTGCTATCCCCATAGTGCTGTCCCTATGGAGCTGTCCCTATGGGGCTTTCTTCATAGGGCTGTCCCCATAGTGCTATCCCCATAGTGCTGTCCCTATAGTGCTGTTCCTATGGGGCTGTCTTCATAGGGCTGTCCCCATAGTGCTGTCCCTATGGGGCTGTCTCTATGGGGCTGTCTTCATAGGGCTGTCCCCATAGTGCTATCCCCATAGTGCTGTCCCTGTGGAGCTGTCCCTATGGGGCTGTCCCCATAGTGCTGTCCCTATGGGGCTGTCTTCATAGGGCTGTCCCCATAGTGCTATCCCCATAGTGCTGTCCCTATGGAGCTGTCCCTATGGGGCTGCCTTCATAGGGCTGTCCCCACAGTGCTATCCCCATAGTGCTGTCCCTATAGAGCTGTCCTCATAGTGCTGTCCCCATAGTGCTGTCCCTATGGGGCTGCCTCCATTGGGCTGTCCCCATAGTGCTATCCCCATAGTGCTGTCCCTATGGGGCTGTCCCTATGGGGCTGTCCCTATGGAGCTGTCCCTATGGCGCTCTCCCTATGGGGCTGTCCCTATGGGGCTGTCCCTTTGGCACTGTCCCTATGGGGCTGTCCCTATGGCGCTGTCCCTATGGCGCTGTCCCTATGGGGCTGGCCCCACGGGGGGCTCACCAGGGTGAAGCTGTCGTAGATGTTCATGAGCTCCTCGGTCTTGTACTGCTCGAGCACCACGACCCCGTGCAGGGCCCCACTGCGGCGCCGCGCGCAGCCCTCGCAGTGCACCAGGTACGTGTTGCGCCCGCCCGTCTCGCTGGTCACAAACAGGATGTTGAACACCTCCACCTGTGGGGCCGGGGGCAGCAGCGTCACAACGGGGGGGACAACAACGGGACAACAGCGTCACAACGTGGGGACAATGGGACAACAGCGTCATAATGGGGGGACAACAATGGGACAACAGCGTCACAATGTGGGGACAACAACGGGACAACAGCGTCATAACGGGGGGACAACAACGGGACAACAGCGTCATAATGGGGGGGACAACAACGGGACAACAGCGTCACAATGGGGGGCACCACCGGGACAACAGCGTCACAACAGGGGGGCAACACCAGGACAACAGCATCACAACGGGGACAACAGCGTCATAACGGGAACAACAATGGGACAACAGGGTCACAATGGTGGATCAACAGCGTCACAACAGGGGGACAACACCACGACAACAGTGTCACAATGGGGGGCAACAGCGTCACAACAGGGGGACAACACCAGGGCAACAGTGTCACAACAGGGGGACAACAGCGTCGCAACACGGGGGACGCCAGGACAACTGCGTTGCAACAGGCAGACAACACTGGGACAACAGGCTCACAGTGGGGGGACAACAATGGGACAACAGTGTCATGATGGGGACAAGAAGAGTGTCATAATGGGGGCAACACTGGGACAACAGCATCACAACGGGAATAATGTCACAATGGGGGCAACACCATCACAACGGGGGGCAATGTCACAATGGGGACAACAGCGTCACAACGGGGGTCAAGAGCATCACAACAGGGGGGCAACAGTGTCACAACAGGGTTAACAGTGTGGACAACAGCCTCACAACAAGGGGACAACAGTGTCACAACAGGGGGACAGCACTGGGATAACAGCGTCACAACGGGGGGGGGCAGGGGGGTCACCATGGACACAATGAGTGGACAACAGCATCACACCGGGGGTTAGCAGTGGGACAGCGAGAGGCCACCAGCATCACACACGGGGGACAACAGCGTCACAACGTGGGGTCCCCACGGAGACAATGGGTAGACAACAGCATCACAACATGGGGTCCCCATGGAGACAATGGGTAGACAACAGCGTCACAATGTGGGGTCAACAGCGTCACACCATGGGGACAATGAGAGGACACCATGGGGGCAAGAAGGGGCCAGGAGTGTCGCACCATGGGGACAAGGAGTGGGGGACGGCCCAGCCCCACCTCCAGCCCCACTCACGTCGCACTCGTTGCAGTAATAGGCCGGCTCGTCCTTCACCCGCGCCTGGAAGGTGATCTTCTTCCCTGCTCGCACCAGGCTCTCGCGCTGCACCTGACAGTGCTTGATGGACTGCAACAGGCAGTACCTGCAACACCCATTGGCACCCATTGGCACCCAGTGTCACCCTACAGTGCTTGATGGACTGCAACAGGCAGTACCTGCAACACCCATTGGCACCCAGTGTCACCCGACAGTGCCTGATGGAGTGCAACAGGCAGTACCTGCAACACCCATTGGCACCCAGTGTCACCCTACAGTGCCTGATGGACTGCAACAGGCAGTACCTGCAACACCCATTGGCACCCAGTGTCACCCAGTGTCACCCTACAGTGCTTGACGGACTGCAACAGGCAGTACCTGCAACACCCATTGGCACCCAGTGTCACCCTACAGTGCCTGATGGACTGCAACAGGCAGTACCTGCAACACCCATTGGCACCCATTGGCACCCAGTGTCACCCTACAGTGCTTGATGGACTGCAACAGGCAGTACCTGCAACACCCATTGGCACCCGGTGTCACCCAGTGTCACCCGACAGTGCCTGATGGACTGCAAGAGGCAGTACCTGCAACACCCACTGGCACACAGTGTCACCTGACAGTGCTTGACGGACTGCAACAGGCAGTACCTGCAACACCCATTGGCACCCAGTGTCACCCGACAGTGCCTGATGGAGTGCAACAGGCAGTACCTGCAACACCCATTGGAACCCAGTGTCACCCAGTGTCACCCGACGGTGCTTGATGGACTGCAACAGGCAGTACCTGCAACACCCACTGGCACCCAGTGTCACCCTACAGTGCTTGATGGACTGCAACAGGCAGTACCTGCAACACCCATTGGCACCCAGTGTCACCCTACAGTGCCTGATGGACTGCAACAGGCAGTATCTGCAACACCCATTGGCACCCAGTGTCACCCAGTGTCACCCAGTGTCACCCTACAGTGTCTGATGGACTGCAACAGGCAGTACCTGCAACACCCAGTGTCACCCAGTGTCACCCTACAGTGTCTGATGGACTGCAACAGGCAGTACCTGCAACACCCAGTGTCACCCAGTGTCACCCTACAGTGCTTGATGGACTGCAACAGGCAGTACCTGCAACACCCATTGTCACCCAGTGTTACCCGACAGTGCCTGATGGACTGCAACAGGCAGTACCTGCAACACCCATTGGCACCCAGTGTCACCCTACAGTGCTTGATGGACTACAACAGGCAGTACCTGCAACACCCAGTGTCACCCTGTGTCACCCTACAGTGCCTGATGGACTGCAACAGGCAGTACCTGCAACACCCATTGGCACCCAGTGTCACCCAGTGTCACCCGGTGTCTCCATCCCCACCATGTCCCCATACTCAGGGTGTCCCCACCCCTGCCCCTGTGTCTCTCTGTGTCTGTGTGGGTGTCCCTGTGTTACCCCAGTGCTATCCCGTTGTTACCCCTTTGTTACCCCTTTGTTACCCCGGTGTTACCCTGTTGTTATCCCGTTGTTACCCCGTTGTTATCCCGCTGTTACCCCGGTGTTATCCCGATATTACCCCAGTGCTATCCCCTTGTTACCCCAGTACTAGCCCGTTGTTACCCCATTGTTACCCCAGTGCTATCCCGTTGTTACCCCACTGTTACCCCATTGTTACCCCACTGTTACCCCGCTGTTACCCCACTGTTCCCCCCTGTTCCCCCCCTCACTTGATCATGCTGTAGAGGTCGGGGTCGCTGATCTTCACGGTGCGCGCCACGTTCCAGGACACGTGGATCATGGGCACGATGGACTTCACGTTCTTCACCTCGTTCCACTCGTAGCGCTCCAGCGCCAGCTGGTACTGGTAGGCTGGGGGCAGGGGGGCACTGGGAACACATCCCCCGACCCACACCCCATACACCCCATATCCCATACCCCACATCCCATACCCCATATCCCATATCCCATACCCCATACCCCATATCCCACACCCCACATCCCATACCCCACATCCCATATCCCATACCCCATATCCCATACCCCACATCCCATATCCCATACCCCATACCCCACATCCCATATCCCATACCCCATACCCCATGTGTACCCCATGTACCCTATTCCTCATACCCCATATCCCACACCACATACCCCATGTACCCCATACCTCATACCCCATGCCCCATACCCCATATCCCATACCTGTACCCCATGTACCCTATTCCTCATAGCCCACACCCCCCATGTACCCCATACCTCACACCCCACACCCCATGTACCCCATACCCCACACCCCATATCCCATACCCCATGTACCCCATACCTCACACCCCACACCCCATACCCCATGTACCCCGTACCCCACACCCCCCATGTACCCCATACCCCATATACCCCATACCCCACACCCCCCATGTACCCTATACCCCATATACCCCATACCCCACACCCCATACCTCATGTACCCCATACCTCACACCCCATACCCAACACCCTCCATGTACCCCACACCCCATACGCCATGTACCCCATACCCCATGTACCCCATACCCCATACCCCATGTACCCCATACCCCCCACCCTCCATGTACCCCATACCCCACACCCCCCATGTAACCCATACCCCACACCCCATACCTCATGTACTCCATACCCCATGTACTCCATATCCCATACTTCACCCCATACCCCATGTACCCCATACCCCACACACTCCCCCCCATAGATACCCCATACATCCCATACCCCCTATACCCCATACCCCACACCCCATACCTCATGTACCCCATACCCCATGTACTCCATATCCCATACTTCACCCCATAACCCATGTACCCCACACCCCCCCCATGTACCCCACACCCCCCATGTACCCCATACCCCATGTACCCCATACCCCCCACCCTCCATGTACCCCATACCCCACACCCCCCATGTACCCCATACCCCACGTACCCCATACCCCATGTACCCCATAACCCACACCCCATACTTCACCCCATACCCCATGTACCCCATACCCCACACCCCCCATGTACCCCACAACCCCCATGTACCCCATACCCCACACCCCATACCTCATGTACCCCATACCCCATGTACTCCATATCCCATACTTCACCCCATAACCCATGTACCCCACACCCCCCCCATGTACCCCACACCCCCCATGTACCCCATACCCCATGTACCCCATACCCCCCACCCTCCATGTACCCCATACCCCACACCCCCCATGTACCCCATACCCCACGTACCCCATACCCCATGTACCCCATAACCCACACCCCATACTTCACCCCATACCCCATGTACCCCATACCCCCCACCCTCCATGTACCCCATACCCCACACCCCCCATATACCCCATACCCCACACCCCATACCTCATGTACCCCATACCTCACACCCCATACCCCACACCCCCCATGTACCCCATACCCCACGTACCCCATACCCCATACCCCATGTACCCCACACTTCACCCCACAGCCCCCCCCACCGCCGGTACCTGTCAGCGGCCCCACATTCCAGGCGATGTTGTTGCACCACCCCGTGGCCTGCACCCAGTGCACGGTGCCGGCGTTGATCCACACCAGGTCCCCGGGGCGCTGGACGAAGCGGTACACGGGGATGTTGGAGCCGTACAGGTCCTCCAGCACCGGCCACCACGAGCCCGTCAGGTAATCCACGCCGTGCCTGCGGCACCCACAGCCTCACACAGCGCCCCACGGAGCCCCACTGCGCCCCACAGAGCCCCACTGTGCCCCATGGAGCCTGCCCCATAGAGCCCCACTGTGCCCCACAGAGCCCCACTGCGCCCCAGCGAGCCCCACTGCGCTCCATGGAGCCTGCCCCATAGAGCCCCACTGCGCCCCAGAGAGCCCCACTGCATCCCATAGAGCCTGCCCCATAGAGCCCCACTGCGCTCCAGAGAGCCCGACTGCGCCCCATAGAGCCTGCCCCAGAGAACCCCACTGTGCCCCATAGAGCCCCACTATGACCCAGAAAGACCCACAGAGACCCAGAAAGACCCACTGCTCCCCAGAGAAACCCACTGCGCCCCATAGAGCCTGCCCCAGAGAGCCCCACTGTGCCCCACACTCATAGTACTCCCTAGAGCCCCACTGTGCTCCAGAGAGACCCACTGCGCCCCACAGAGACACAGAAACACACTGCCCCATAGACAGAAACCCATAAAGACCCACTGTGCCCCACAGAGCCCCATAGAGCCCCACTGCAGCCCAGAGAGACCCACTGTGCCCCATAGAGCCTGCCCCATAGAGTCCCACTGTGCCTCAGAGAGCCTGCCCCATAGAGCCCCACTGTGCACCAGAGAGACCCACAGTACTCCACAGAGACCCAGAGAGCCCCACTGTGCCCCATAGAGCCTGCCCCATAGAGCCCCACTGAGCCCACCCCATACAGGCCCACTGTGTCCCAGAGAGCCCCATTGATCCCCATAGAGCCCCACTGGGCCCCATAGAGCCCGCCCCACAGAGCCCCACTGTGCCCCACAGAGCCCCACTGTGCCCCACAGAGCCCCACTGTGCTCCACCCCTTTTTCCTAAGCCCCACCCCTTTCCCCATCCCTCCTCATTGTGCCCTATGGCTCCGCCCCTTTCATTTCAGCCCCGCCCCTTCGCTTTAGCCCCTCCCCTTTCCCCCACCCCTCACCATTGTGCTTTATGGCTCCACCCCTTATCTTTAGCCCTGCCCCTTTCTAATTGCCCTTTATGTCACGTGACCCCATCCTTTCCCCTAGGCCACGCCCCTTTGCCCATAGACCACGCCCTTTTGTACTAAGCTCCGCCCCTTTCCCCATCTCTCACCATTGTGCCCTATGGCTCCACCCCTTCCCATAAGCCCCGCCCCTTCCTTTAACCCCGCCCCTTCCGCTAAGCTCCGCCTTTTCACCCTAAGCTCCGCCCCCTTCCCAACCCTTCATTATTGTGCCCTATGGCTCCACCCCTTTCGTTTAGCCCCGCCCCTTTCCCATCCCTCACCATTGTGCCCTATGGCTCCGCCCCTACCCCTAAGCCCCGCCCCTTTCCCATCCCTCACCATTGTGCCCTATGGCTCCACCCCTTCCCTTTAGCCCCGCCCCTTTCCCATCCCTCACCATTGTGCCCTATGGCTCCACCCCTTCCCTTTAACCCCGCCCCTTCCCCACCCCTCCCCATTGTGCCCTATGGCTCCACCCCTTCCCTTTAACCCCGCCCCTTTTCCACCCCTCACCATTGTGCCCTATGGCTCCACCCCTTCCCTTTAACCCCGCCCCTTTCCCATCCCTCACCATTGTGCCCTCTGGCTCCGCCCCTTCCCCACCCCTCACCATGGTGCCCTATGGCTCCGCCCCTTCCCCTAAGCCCCACCCCTTTCCCACCCCCACCATTGTGCCCTATGGCTCTGCCCCTTCCCCATTCCTCAGCATTGTGCCCTATGGCTCCACCCCTTCCCCTAAGCCCCACCCCTTAGCATTGTGCCCTATGGCTCCGCCCCTTCCCTTTAACCCCGCCCCTTTCCCATCCCTCACCATTGTGCCCTATGGCTCCACCCCTTCCCCTAACCCCACCCCTTAGCATTGTGCCCTATGGCTCCGCCCCTTCCCTTTAGCCCCGCCCCTTTCCCATCCCTCACCATTGTGCCCTATGGCTCCACCCCTTCCCTTTAACCCCGCCCCTTCCCCACCCCTCACCATTGTGCCTTATGGCTCTGCCCCTTCCCCACCCCTCCCCATTGTGCCCTATGGCTCCACCCCTTCCCTATAACCCCGCCCCTTCCCCACCCCTCACTATTGTGCCCTATGGCTCCACCCCTTCCCTATAACCCCGCCCCTTCCCCACCCCTCACCATTGTGCCCTATGGCTCCACCCTTTCCCTTTAACCCCGCCCCTTTTCCATCCCTCACCATTGTGCCCTATGGCTCCACCCCTTCCCCTAAGCCCCACCCCTTTCCTACCCCTCATCATTGTGCCCTATGGCTCCGCCCCTTCCCCATTCCTCAGCATTGTGCCCTATGGCTTCACCCCTTCCCTTTAACCCCGCCCCTTTTCCACCCCTCACCATTGTGCCCTATGGCTCCACCCCTTCCCTTTAACCCCGCCCCTTTCCCATCCCTCACCATTGGGCCCTATGGCTCCGCCCCATCCCCACCCCTCACCATTGTGCCCTATGGCTCCGCCCCTTCCCCTAATCCCCACCCCTCACCATTGTGCCCTATGGCTCTGCCCCTTCCACTAAGCCCCGCCCCTTTCCCATCCCTCACCATTGTGCCCTATGGCTCTGCCCCTTCCCCATTCCTCAGCATTGTGCCCTATGGCTCCACCCCTTCCATTTAGCCCCGCCCCTTTCCCACCCCTCACCATTGTGCCCTATGGCTCCACCCCTTCCCGTTGAACCCCGCCCTTTCCCATCCCTCACCATTGTGCCCTATGGCTCCGCCCCTACCCCTAAGCCCCGCCCCTTTCCCATCCCTCACCATTGTGCCCTATGGCTCCACCCCTTCCCTTTAGCCCCGCCCCTTTCCCATTCCTCATCATTGTGCCCTATGGCTCCACCCCTTCCATTTAGCCCCGCCCCTTTCCCCACCCCTCACCATTGTGCCCTATGGCTCCACCCCTTCCCTTTAACCCCTCCCCTTCCCCACCCCTCCCCATTGTGCCCTATGGCTCCACCCCTTCCCTTTAACCCCGCCCCTTTTCCACCCCTCACCATTGTGCCCTATGGCTCCACCCCTTCCCTTTAGCCCCGCCCCTTTCCCATCCCTCACCATTGTGCCCTATGGCTCCACCCCTTCCCTATAACCCCGCCCCTTCCCCACCCCTCACCATTGTGCCCTATGGCTCCACCCCTTCCCTATAACCCCGCCCCTTCCCCACCCCTCACCATTGTGCCCTATGGCTCCACCCCTTCCCTTTAACCCCGCCCCTTTCCCATCCCTCACCATTGGGCCCTATGGCTCCACCCCATCCCCACCCCTCCCCATTGCCCCCCATGGCCCCGCCCCTCCCCTTTGGCCCCGCCCCTCGCCTGTCGCAGAAGCCGCTGATGGTCTCCCAGTAGTGCTCGTGCACCGCGAACCACTCGCAGTCTCCGGGCCCGATGTTGATGTTCACCGAGCAGAAGTTGTTGTTCTCCTGGTGGCCTGCGGGGACAGCGCCCTCATGGCACCCCATAGGGACCCATAGGGACCCATAGGGACCATAGGGACCCATAGGGACACATAGGGACCCATAGGGACCATAGGGACACATAGGGACACATAGGGACCCATAGGGACCATAGGGACACATAGCGACACATAGGGACACATAGCGACACATAGGGACACGTAGGGACCCATAGCGACACATAGGGACACATAGGGACACATAGGGACACATAGCGACACATAGGGACACGTAGGGACCCATAGCGACACATAGGGACACATAGGGACCCATAGGGACACATAGGGACACATAGGGACACATAGGGACCCATAGGGACACATAGGGACCATAGGGACCATAGGGACACATAGGGACCCATAGGGACACATAGGGACCCATAGGGACCATAGGGACACATAGGGACCCATAGGGACACATAGAGACCCCATAGAGACACATAGGGACACATAGGGACACATAGGGACACATAGAGACCCCATAGAGACACATAGGGACACATAGGGACACATAGAGACCCCATAGAGACACATAGGGACACATAGAGACCCCATAGAGACACATAGGGACACATAGGGACGCATAGGGACACATAGGGACATATAGGGACCCATAGGGACACATAGGGACACACAGGGACATATAGGGACACATAGGGACCCATAGGGACACATAGGGACCCATAGGGACACATAGAGACCCATAGGGACCACAGAGACCCATAGAGACCCACAGGGTCTATATACACCCCATCGATGTCACCCCATCGATGTCACCCCACAGTGTCTATATACACCCCATCGATGTCAACCCATCGACGTCACCCCACAGGGTCTATATACACCCCATCGATGTCACCCCATCGATGTCACCCCACAGGGTCTATATACACCCCATCGATGTCACCCCACACTGTCTATATACACCCCATTGACATCACCCCACAGGGTCTACATACACCCCATCGATGTCACCCCATCGATGTCACCCCCCACTGTCTATATACACCCCATTGATGTCACCCCATCGATGTCACCCCATCGACATCACTCCACAGTGTCTATATACACCCCATTGATGTCACCCCATCGTTGTCACCTCACAGTGTCTGTATACACCCCATCGATGTCACCCCATCAATGTCACCCTACACTGTCTATATACACCCCACCGATGTCACCCCATCAACGTCACCCCAGTGTCTGTATACATCCCATCGATGTCACCCCATCAATGTCACCCTACACTGTCTATATACACCCCATCGATGTCACCCCATCGATGTCACCCCACACTGTCTATATACACCCCATCGATGTCACCCCATCAATGTCACCCCACAGGGTCTATATACACCCCATCGATGTCACCCCATCAATGTCACCCCACAGTGTCTGTATACACCCCATCAATGTCACCCCATCAATGTCACCCCACAGGGTCTATATACACCCCATCGATGTCACCCCATCGATGAGACCCCACAGGGTCTATATACACCCCATCAATGTCACCCCACACTGTCTATATACACCCCATTGATGTCACCCCATCGACATCACCCCACATGGTCTACATACACCCCATCGATGCCACCCATCGATGTCCCCCCACACTATGTACACCCCATCAACCCATGTCACCCCACACTGTCTATATACACCCCATCAACACCACCCCACAGTATCTATATACACCCCATCAATGTCACCCCATCGACGTCACCCCCCAGTGTCTATATACACCCCACTGATGTCCCCCCACACTACGTACACCCTATCGACGCCACCCCATCGATGTCCCCCCACACTATGTACACTCCATCGACGTCACCCCATCGATGTCCCCCCACACTGTCTATATACACCCCATCGATGTCACCCCATCGATGTCACCCCATCGACATCACCCCACAGGGTCTACATACACCCCACCGATGTCATCCCATCGACATCACCCCAGTGTCTATATACACCCCATCGACATCACCCCACAGGGTCTACATACACCCCATCGATGTCACCCCATCGACATCACCCCACAGGGTCTACATACACCCCATCAATGTCACCCCATCGACGTCACCCCAGTGTCTATATACACCCCATCGATGTCACCCCACACTGTCTATATACACCCCATCGATGTCACCCCATCGATGTCACCCCATCGACATCACCCCACAGGGTCTACATACACCCCACCGATGTCATCCCATCGACATCACCCCAGTGTCTATATACACCCCATCGACATCACCCCACAGGGTCTACATACACCCCATCGATGTCACCCCATCGACATCACCCCACAGGGTCTACATACACCCCATCGATGTCACCCCATCGACATCACCCCACAGGGTCTACATACACCCCATCGATGTCACCCCATCGAAGTTACCCCATCGACGTGTCGTGTGTGTGTGTCCCCCCCACACTATGCACACACACCCCACCGCGGGTGCTCAGCCCACCGTCACCCTCCCGCCGCCCCAGCGGCTGGGTGCCGTTGGGCGCACTCACCGGGGGTGCGGCTGCCCGGCACCTTCATGTAGAGCTGCACGGTGTTCATGCCCAGGATGGTGTGCCCCACATGGCTCAGCATGTTCCCCGTGGACGACACGCGCATGAAGGCCGGCAGCTTGAGCAGCTCCTGCAGCTGAGGCTTCCACCTGCGGGACCAGGGGGAACAGGGTGGCACCCGTGGGGCACGGCACCCAATGGAGGTGGCACCCATGGGGCACGGCACCCAATGGAGGTGGCACGCATGGGGCACGGCACCCAATGGAGGTGGCACACATGGAACACGGCACCCAATGGAGGTGGCACCCATGGGGCACGGCACACAATGGACATGGCATCCAATAGAGGTGGCACCCATGGGACATGGCACCCAATGGAGGTGGCACCCAGTGGAGGTGGCACCCAATGGAGGTGGCACCCATGGGACATGGCACCCAATGGAGGTGGCACCCAATGGAGGTGGCACCCATGGGACATGGCACCCAATGGAGGTGGCACCCAATGGAGGTGGCACCCATGGGACACAGCACCCAATAGAGGTGGCACGCATAGAACACGGCACCCAATGGAGGTGGCACCCAATGGAGGTGGCACCCATGGGACACAGCACCCAATGGAGGTGGCACACATGGAACACGGCACCCAATGGAGGTGGCACACATGGGGCACGGCACCCAATGGAGGTGGCACCCAATGGAGGTGGCACCCATGGGGCACGGCACACAATGGACATGGCACACAATGGAGGTGGCACCCATGGGACACAGCACCCAATAGAGGTGGCACGCATAGAACACAGCACCCAATGGAGGTGGCACCCAATGGAGGTGGAACCCATGATGCATGGCACCCAATGGAGGTGGCACCCATGGGGCACGGCACCCAATGGAAGTGGCACCCATGGTGCATAGCACGCAATGGAGGTGGCACCCATGGGGCACAGCAACCATGGGGCACAGCACCCAATGGAGGTGGCACCCATGGGACATAGCATCCAATGGAGATGGCACCCATGGGGCACGGCACCCAATGGAGGCGGCACCCATGGGACATGGCATCCAATGGAGGTGGCACCCATGGGGCATGGCACACAATGGAGGTGGCACCCATGGGGCACGGCACCCAATGGAGGTGGCACCCATGGGGCATGGCACACAATGGAGGTGGCATCCGTGGGGCATGGCACCCATGGGGCACGGCACCCAATGGAGGTGGCACCCATGGGACATGGCATCCAATGGAGGTGGCACCCATGGGACACAGCACCCAATGGAGGTGGCACCCATGGGGCACGGCACCCAATGGAGGTGGCACCCATGGGACATAGCATCCAATGGAGATGGCACCCATGGGGCACGGCACCCAATGGAGGCGGCACCCATGGGACATGGCATCCAATGGAGGTGGCACCCATGGGGCATGGCACACAATGGAGGTGGCACCCATGGGGCACGGCACCCAATGGAGGTGGCACCCATGGGGCATGGCACACAATGGAGGTGGCATCCATGGGGCATGGCACCCATGGGGCACGGCACCCAATGGAGGTGGCACCCATGGGACATGGCATCCAATGGAGGTGGCACCCATGGTGCATGGCACCCATGGGACGCGGCACCCATGGGACACAGCATCCATGGGACATGACACACAATAGAGGTGGCACCCATGGGGCACGGGACACAATAGAAGTGACTCCCATGGGACATGGAACCCAATGGAGGTTGCACCCATGGGACACAGCAACCATGGGACACGGCACCCAATGGTGCTGGCTCCCATGGGACACAGCACCCAATGGAGGTGTAGCCCATGGGACATGGCACCCAATGGAGGTAGGACCCATTGGAGGGGGCACCCATGGGACACAGCACCCAATGGAGGTTAGCCCATGGGACATGGCACCCAATGGAGGTAGAACCCATTGGAGGTGGCACCCATTGGTGTGTTGTCCATGGACCACATTATCCATGGGATGTGTCACCCATTGGAGATGTCACCCATGGAAGGTGGCATCCATGGGGAGTGTCACCCGTTGGACATGTCACCCATAGGTGAGCCCCATCACCCATAGGTGAGCCCCAACACCCATAGGTGAACCTCAACACCCATAGGTGAGCCCCAACACCCATAGGTTCACCCATCACCCATAGGTGAGCCCCATCACCCATAGGTGAGCCCCATCACCCATAGGTGAACCTCAACACCCATAGGTGAGCCCCAACACCCATAGGTTCCCCCATCACCCATAGGTGAGCCCCAACACCCATAGGTGACCCCAACACCCATAGGTGCCCCATCACCCATAGGTGAGCCCCAACACCCATAGGTTCCCCCATCACCCATAGGTGAGCCCCAGCACCCATAGGTTCTCCCATCACCCATAGGTTCCCCCATCACCCATAGGTCCCCCATCACCCATAGGTGAACCCCAACATCCACAGGTCCCCCGTCACCCATAGGTGAACCCCAACACCCATAGGTTCCCCCATCACCCATAGGTGAGCCCCAACACTCATAGATGAACCCCAACACCCATACGTCCCCCATCACCCATAGGTCCCCCATCACCCATAGGCTCCCCATCACCCACAGGTGCCCCCATCACCCATAGGCTCCCCATCACCCATGGGTGCCCCCCCCTCACCTCTTGGCATCCGAGAGGTCGATGTTGGTCCCAAACTTGATGATCTGGTGGGATTTCTGGTCGGGGTTGCTGGGGGGGTTGGGGGGGGGAGGACACATGGGGACACCCATGGGTGCCATGGGGTCACCAGGGTGTCACCCATGGGTGCCATGGGGTCCCCAGGGTGTCACCCCCCCCATAGAGGACAGGGGGTGGTCCTACCTGGGGGGGGTCTCTGTGGTGCTGTCAGGCTCCTCGGCCTCCTCATCCTCACTGTCCTTGTCCTCCTGTGG
>NW_026912839.1:0-7519 GCF_034315485.1 Pezoporus occidentalis | reverse complement strand
TAGAGGAGTCATAGAAGAGTCATACTGTCATAGAGGAGTCATAGAGGAGTCATAGAGGAGTCATACTGTCATAGAGGAGTCATAGAGCAGTCATAGAGGAGTCATAGAGGAGTCATAGAGGAGTCATAGAGGAGTCATAGAGGAGTCATAGAGGAGTCATAGAGGAGTCATAGAGGAGTCATAGAGGAGTCATAGAGGAGTCATAGAGGAGTCATAGAGGAGTCATAGAGGAGTCATAGAGGAGTCATAGAGGAGTCATAGAGGAGTCATAGAGGAGTCATAGAGGAGTCATAGAGGAGTCATAGAGGAGTCATAGAGGAGTCATACTGTCATAGAGGAGTCATAGAGGAGTCATAGAGGAGTCATACTGTCATAGAGGAGTCATAGAGGAGTCATAGAGGAGTCATAGAGGAGTCATAGAGGAGTCATAGAGGAGTCATAGAGGAGTCATAGAGGAGTCATAGAGGAGTCATAGAGGAGTCATAGAGGAGTCATAGAGGAGTCATAGAGGAGTCATAGAGGAGTCATAGAGGAGTCATAGAGGAGTCATAGAGGAGTCATAGAGGAGTCATAGAGGAGTCATAGAGGAGTCATAGAGGAGTCATACTGTCATAGAGGAGTCATAGAGGAGTCATAGAGGAGTCATAGAGGAGTCATAGAGGAGTCATAGAGGAGTCATAGAGGAGTCATAGAGGAGTCATACTGTCATAGAGGAGTCATAGAGGAGTCATAGAGGAGTCATAGAGGAGTCATAGAGGAGTCATAGAGGAGTCATAGAGGAGTCATAGAGGAGTCATAGAGGAGTCATAGAGGAGTCATAGAGGAGTCATAGAGGAGTCATAGAGGAGTCATAGAGGAGTCATAGAGGAGTCATAGAGGAGTCATAGAGGAGTCATACTGTCATAGAGGAGTCATAGAGGAGTCATAGAGGAGTCATACTGTCATAGAGGAGTCATAGAGGAGTCATAGAGGAGTCATAGAGGAGTCATAGAGGAGTCATAGAGGAGTCATAGAGGAGTCATAGAGGAGTCATAGAGGAGTCATAGAGGAGTCATAGAGGAGTCATAGAGGAGTCATAGAGGAGTCATAGAGGAGTCATAGAGGAGTCATAGAGGAGTCATAGAGGAGTCATAGAGGAGTCATAGAGGAGTCATACTCTCATAGAGGAGTCATAGAGGAGTCATACTGTCATAGAGGAGTCATAGAGGAGTCATAGAGGAGTCATAGAGGAGTGATAGAGGAGTCATAGAGGAGTCATACTGTCATAGAGGAGTCATAGAGGAGTCATACTGTCATAGAGGAGTCATAGAGGAGTCATAGAGGAGTCATAGAGGAGTCATAGAGGAGTCATAGAGGAGTCATAGAGGAGTCATAGAGGAGTCATAGAGGAGTCATAGATAGGGAGTCATAGAGGAGTCATAGAGGAGTCATAGAGGAGTCATACTCTCATAGAGGAGTCATAGAGGAGTCATACTCTCAGAGAGGAGTCATAGAGGAGTCATACTCTCATAGAGGAGTCATAGAGGAGTCATACTCTCATAGAGGAGTCATAGAGGAGTCATACTCTCATAGAGGAGTCATAGAGGAGTCATAGAGGAGTCATAGAGGAGTCATAGAGGAGTCATAGAGGAGTCATACTCATAGAGGAGTCATAGAGGAGTCATACTCTCATAGAGGAGTCATAGAGGAGTCATAGAGGAGTCATAGAGGAGTCATAGAGGAGTCATAGAGGAGTCATAGAGGAGTCATAGAGGAGTCATAGAGGAGTCATAGAGGAGTCATAGAGGAGTCATACTCTCATAGAGGAGTCATAGAGGAGTCATACTGTCATAGAGGAGTCATAGAGGACTCATAGAGGAGTCATAGAGGAGTCATAGAGGAGTCATAGAGGAGTCATACTGTCATAGAGGAGTCATAGAGGAGTCATACTCTCATAGAGGAGTCATAGAGGAGTCATAGAGGAGTCATAGAGGAGTCATAGAGGAGTCATACTCTCATAGAGGAGTCATAGAGGAGTCATAGAGGAGTCATAGAGGAGTCATACTCTCATAGAGGAGTCATAGAGGAGTCATAGAGGAGTGATAGAGGAGTCATCGAGGAGTCATTGAGGAGTACTATACGAGTCATAGAGGAGTCATAGAGGAGTCATAGAGGAGTCATACTCTCATAGAGGAGTCATAGAGGAGTCATAGAGGAGTCATAGAGGAGTCATAGAGGAGTCATAGAGGAGTCATACTCATAGAGGAGTCATAGAGGAGTCATAGAGGAGTCATACTCTCATAGAGGAGTCATAGAGGAGTCATAGAGGAGTCATAGAGGAGTCATAGAGGAGTCATACTCTCATAGAGGAGTCATAGAGGAGTCATACTCTCATAGAGGAGTCATAGAGGAGTCATACTCTCATAGAGGAGTCATAGAGGAGTCATACTGTCATAGAGGAGTCATAGAGGAGTCATAGAGGAGTCATAGATGAGTCATACTGTCATAGAGGAGTCATAGAGGAGTCATACTGTCATAGAGGAGTCATAGAGGAGTCATACTGGAGTCATAGAGGAGTCATAGAGGAGTCATAGAGGAGTCATAGAGGAGTCATAGAGGAGTCATAGAGGAGTCATAGAGGAGTCATAGAGGAGTCATAGAGGAGTCATAGAGGAGTCATAGAGGAGTCATAGAGGAGTCATAGAGGAGTCATAGAGGAGTCATACTCTCATAGAGGAGTCATAGAGGAGTCATACTCTCATAGAGGAGTCATAGAGGAGTCATAGAGGAGTCATAGAGGAGTCATAGAGGAGTCATACTCTCATAGAGGAGTCATAGAGGAGTCATACTCTCATAGAGGAGTCATAGAGGAGTCATACTCTCATAGAGGAGTCATAGAGGAGTCATACTCTCATAGAGGAGTCATAGAGGAGTCATACTCTCATAGAGGAGTCATAGAGGAGTCATACTCTCATAGAGGAGTCATAGAGGAGTCATACTCTCATAGAGGAGTCATAGAGGAGTCATAGAGGAGTCATAGAGGAGTCATAGAGGAGTCATACTCTCATAGAGGAGTCATAGAGGAGTCATAGAGGAGTCATAGAGGAGTCATAGAGGAGTCATAGAGGAGTCATAGAGGAGTCATACTCTCATAGAGGAGTCATAGAGGAGTCATACTCTCATAGAGGAGTCATAGAGGAGTCCTACTCTCATAGAGGAGTCATAGAGGAGTCATACTCTCATAGAGGAGTCATAGAGGAGTCATAGAGGAGTCATACTCTCATAGAGGAGTCATAGAGGAGTCATAGAGGAGTCATAGAGGAGTCATAGAGGAGTCATAGAGGAGTCATAGAGGAGTCATACTCTCATAGAGGAGTCATAGAGGAGTCATAGAGGAGTCATAGAGGAGTCATACTCTCATAGAGGAGTCATAGAGGAGTCATACTCTCATAGAGGAGTCATAGAGGAGTCATACTCTCATAGAGGAGTCATAGAGGAGTCATAGAGGAGTCATACTCTTATAGAGGAGTCATAGAGGAGTCATAGAGGAGTCATACTCTCATAGAGGAGTCATAGAGGAGTCATACTCTCATAGAGGAGTCATAGAGGAGTCATACTCTCATAGAGGAGTCATAGAGGAGTCATAGAGGAGTCATAGAGGAGTCATAGAGGAGTCATACTCTCATAGAGGAGTCATACTCTCATAGAGGAGTCATAGAGGAGTCATACTCTCATAGAGGAGTCATAGAGGAGTCATACTCTCATAGAGGAGTCATAGAGGAGTCATACTCTCATAGAGGAGTCATAGAGGAGTCATACTCTCATAGAGGAGTCATAGAGGAGTCATACTCTCATAGAGGAGTCATAGAGGAGTCATAGAGGAGTCATAGAGGAGTCATACTCTCATAGAGGAGTCATAGAGGAGTCATACTCTCATAGAGGAGTCATAGAGGAGTCATACTCTCATAGAGGAGTCATAGAGGAGTCATACTCTCATAGAGGAGTCATAGAGGAGTCATACTCTCATAGAGGAGTCATAGAGGAGTCATACTCTCATAGAGGAGTCATAGAGGAGTCATACTCTCATAGAGGAGTCATAGAGGAGTCATACTCTCATAGAGGAGTCATAGAGGAGTCATACTCTCATAGAGGAGTCATAGAGGAGTCATACTCTCATAGAGGAGTCATAGAGGAGTCATACTCTCATAGAGGAGTCATAGAGGAGTCATAGAGGAGTCATAGAGGAGTCATAGAGGAGTCATAGAGGAGTCATAGAGGAGTCATAGAGGAGTCATAGAGGAGTCATACTCTCATAGAGGAGTCATAGAGGAGTCATACTCTCATAGAGGAGTCATAGAGGAGTCATATTCTCATAGAGGAGTCATAGAGGAGTCATAGAGGAGTCATAGAGGAGTCATAGAGGAGTCATAGAGGAGTCATAGAGGAGTCATAGAGGAGTCATAGAGGAGTCATACTCTAGAGGAGTCATAGAGGAGTCATAGAGGAGTCATACTCTCATAGAGGAGTCATAGAGGAGTCATACTCTTATAGAGGAGTCATAGAGGAGTCATAGAGGAGTCATACTCTTATAGAGGAGTCATAGAGGAGTCATACTCTTATAGAGGAGTCATAGAGGAGTCATACTCTCATAGAGGAGTCATAGAGGAGTCATACTCTCATAGAGGAGTCATAGAGGAGTCATACTCTCATAGAGGAGTCATAGAGGAGTCATACTCTCATAGAGGAGTCATAGAGGAGTCATACTCTCATAGAGGAGTCATAGAGGAGTCATACTCTTATAGAGGAGTCATAGAGGAGTCATACTCTCATAGAGGAGTCATAGAGGAGTCATACTCTCATAGAGGAGTCATAGAGGAGTCATACTCTCATAGAGGAGTCATAGAGGAGTCATACTCTCATAGAGGAGTCATAGAGGAGTCATAGAGGAGTCATAGAGGAGTCATAGAGGAGTCATAGAGGAGTCATACTCTCATAGAGGAGTCATAGAGGAGTCATACTCTTATAGAGGAGTCATAGAGGAGTCATAGAGGAGTCATAGATGAGTCATACTCTCATAGAGGAGTCATACTCTCATAGAGGAGTCATAATCTCATAGAGGAGTCATACTCTCATAGAGGAGTCATAGAGGAGTCATACTCTCATAGAGGAGTCATAGAGGAGTCATAGAGGAGTCATAGAGGAGTCATAGAGGAGTCATAGAGGAGTCATAGAGGAGTCATAGAGGAGTCATAGAGGAGTCATAGAGGAGTCATAGAGGAGTCATAGAGGAGTCATAGAGGAGTCATACTCTCATAGAGGAGTCATAGAGGAGTCATACTCTTATAGAGGAGTCATAGAGGAGTCATAGAGGAGTCATAGAGGAGTCATACTCTCATAGAGGAGTCAGAGAGGAGTCATACTCTCATAGAGGAGTCATAGAGGAGTCATACTCTCATAGAGGAGTCATAGAGGAGTCATACTCTCATAGAGGAGTCATAGAGGAGTCATACTCTCATAGAGGAGTCATAGAGGAGTCATACTCTCATAGAGGAGTCATAGAGGAGTCATACTCTCATAGAGGAGTCATAGAGGAGTCATACTCTCATAGAGGAGTCATAGAGGAGTCATAGAGGAGTCATAGAGGAGTCATAGAGGAGTCATAGAGGAGTCATACTCTCATAGAGGAGTCATAGAGGAGTCATAGAGGAGTCATAGAGGAGTCATAGAGGAGTCATACTCTTATAGAGGAGTCATAGAGGAGTCATACTCTTATAGAGGAGTCATAGAGGAGTCATAGAGGAGTCATAGAGGAGTCATAGAGGAGTCATAGAGGAGTCATAGAGGAGTCATAGAGGAGTCATAGAGGAGTCATAGAGGAGTCATACTCTCATAGAGGAGTCATAGAGGAGTCATAGAGGAGTCATAGAGGAGTCATAGAGGAGTCATAGAGGAGTCATAGAGGAGTCATAGAGGAGTCATACTCTTATAGAGGAGTCATAGAGGAGTCATACTCTTATAGAGGAGTCATAGAGGAGTCATACTCTCATAGAGGAGTCATAGAGGAGTCATAGAGGAGTCATAGAGTAGTCATAGAGGAGTCATAGAGGAGTCATAGAGGAGTCATACTCTCATAGAGGAGTCATAGAGGAGTCATACTCTCATAGAGGAGTCATAGAGGAGTCATACTCTCATAGAGGAGTCATAGAGGAGTCATACTCTCATAGAGGAGTCATAGAGGAGTCATAGAGGAGTCATAGAGGAGTCATAGAGGAGTCATAGAGGAGTCATACTCTTATAGAGGAGTCATAGAGGAGTCATAGAGGAGTCATAGAGGAGTCATAGAGGAGTCATAGAGGAGTCATAGAGGAGTCATAGAGGAGTCATAGAGGAGTCATAGAGGAGTCATAGAGGAGTCATAGAGGAGTCATAGAGGAGTCATAGAGGAGTCATAGAGGAGTCATACTCTCATAGAGGAGTCATAGAGGAGTCATACTCTCATAGAGGAGTCATAGAGGAGTCATACTCTCATAGAGGAGTCATAGAGGAGTCATACTCTCATAGAGGAGTCATAGAGGAGTCATACTCTAATACAGGAGTCATAGAGGAGTCATACTCT
Source organism: Pezoporus occidentalis (assembly GCF_034315485.1). Lineage (NCBI taxonomy): Eukaryota > Metazoa > Chordata > Aves > Psittaciformes > Psittacidae > Pezoporus > Pezoporus occidentalis. Next base: position 924 of record NW_026912839.1, on the reverse strand, counting down.
AGTGGAGTCATAGAGGAGTCATAGAGGAGTCATAGAGGAGTCATAGAGGAGTCATAGAGGAGTCATAGAGGAGTCATAGAGGAGTCATAGAGGAGTCATACTCTTATAGAGGAGTCATAGAGGAGTCATAGAGGAGTCATAGAGGAGTCATACTCTTATAGAGGAGTCATAGAGGAGTCATACTCTTATAGAGGAGTCATAGAGGAGTCATAGAGGAGTCATAGAGGAGTCATAGAGGAGTCATAGAGGAGTCATAGAGGAGTCATAGAGGAGTCATAGAGGAGTCATAGAGGAGTCATAGAGGAGTCATACTCTTATAGAGGAGTTATAGAGGAGTCATAGAGGAGTTATAGAGGAGTCATAGAGGAGTCATACTCTTATAGAGGAGTCATAGAGGAGTCATAGAGGAGTCATAGAGGAGTCATAGAGGAGTCATACTCTTATAGAGGAGTCATAGAGGAGACATACTCTTATAGAGGAGTCATAGAGGAGTCATACTCTTATAGAGGAGTCATAATCTTATAGAGGAGTCATAGAGGATTCTCTCATAGAGGAGTCATAGAGGAGTCATACTCTCATAGAGGAGTCATAGAGGAGTCATAGAGGAGTCATACTCTCATAGAGGAGTCATAGAGGAGTCATACTCTCATAGAGGAGTCATAGAGGAGTCATAGAGGAGTCATAGAGGAGTCATAGAGGAGTCATAGAGGAGTCATAGAGGAGTCATACTCTCATAGAGGAGTCATAGAGGAGTCATACTCTCATAGAGGAGTCATAGAGGAGTCATACTCTCATAGAGGAGTCATAGAGGAGTCATACTCTCATAGAGGAGTCATAGAGGTCATACTCTCATAGACTGTCATAGAGGAGTCATAGAGGAGTCATAGAGGAGTCATAGAGGAGTCATACTCTCATAGAGGAGTC
>NW_026912838.1:0-18984 GCF_034315485.1 Pezoporus occidentalis | reverse complement strand
CCCCCCCCATTGCCAATAATGGGACCTATGGGTGCCCCCCCCCCCCATTGCCAATAATGGGACCTATGGGTGCCCCCCCCCCCATTGCCAATAATGGGACCTATGGGTGCCCCCCCCCCCCCCATTGCCAATAATGGGACCTATGGGTGCCCCCCCCATTGCCAATAATGGGACCTATGGGTGCCCCCCCCACCCGCCCCATTGCCAATAATGGGACCTATGGGTGCCCCCCCCCCATTGCCCTTAATGGGACCTATGGGTGCCCCCCCCACCCCATTGGAAGGACCCCGCCGTTGGAGTGGGTTTTGGGGTAAAAAGAGGAGGTTTTGGGGTGAAAAGAGGGGGTTTTGGGGTGAAAAGAGGGTTATTTGGGGAAAAAGGAGGTTTTGGGGTGAAAAGAGGGGGGTTTGGGGTGAAAAGAGGGTTATTTGGGGAAAAAGGGGGTTTTGGGGTGAAAAGAGGGGTTTTGGGTCAAAAAGGGGGTTTTGGAGTAAAAAAGACAGGGTTTGGGGTAAAAAAGGGGGTTTTGGGGTTGAAAAAGGGTTTTTTGGGGAGAAAAAGGATTTTGGGGTGAAAAAGGTGGATTTGGGGTAAAAAGGGGGTTTTGGGTGAAAAAGGGAGTTTTGGGGTGAAAAAGGGGTTTTTAGGGTAAAAAGCAGGGGTTTGGGGTCAAAAAGGGTTCTTTGGGGTAAAAAAAGGCAGTTTTGGGGTAAAAAGGGGGGGTTTGGGGTAAAAAGGGTTTTGGGGTGAAAAAGGGGGTTTTGGGGTAAAACGGGTTTTGGGGTGAAAAAGGGGGTTTTTGGGTAAAGTTTTGGGGTGAAAAAGGTTTTGGGGGGTAAAAAGTTTTTTTTTGGGGTGGAAATGGTGTTGGGGTGAAAAATTTTGGGGTGAAAAAGGGTGTTTTGGGGTAAAGTTTTTTTGGGGTCAAAAAGGGGGGTTTGGGGTGAAAAAAGGGTTAAAAAGAGGTTTTTTTGGGGTGAAAAAGGGAGTTTTGGAGTAAAAATGGGGGATTTGGGGTAAAGAGAAGGGCTTTGGGGTGAAGGAGGGATTTTGGGGTGAAAAAGGGTGGTTTTGGGTGCGGAAGGGCCCCATTTCCTGCCCCTCCCCCCCCCCCATGGGTGTTTTTAGCTTTTCCAGCCCCAAAAACGCAGAAATTGAGCCCAAAAAAAGGAGAAATTAAATAAGGTTTTATTGGGGGGGAAGGGTATTTTGGGGTGAAAAAGGGAGATTTTGGGTGTGCACAGGGTGGGTTTGGGGTACAAGTGGGGGGTTGGGTGGAAAAACGTTGGTTTTGGGGTGAAAAAGGGCGTTTTTGGAGTACAAAAGCGTTTTGGGGTGAAAAAGGTGGATTTTGGGTACAAAAGCGTTTTGGGGTGAAAAAGGGGTGTTTTGGGGGTACAAAGGGGTCTCTGGGTTGGGTTTTGGGGTGGAAAAGCGATGTTTTGGGGCCAAAGCGGTGGTTTTGGGGTGAAAAAGGCTGATTTTGGGGGTCTCTTTGGGCTGGTTTTGCCCAGTTTTGGGCAATTTTGGGCTGGGTTTGGGGCAGCTTTTGCCTGTTTCTGGTCTGGTTTGGGGCAATTTCAGGCAGTTTTGGGTCCGTTTGAGCGCCGTTTTGGGTCCATTTCAGGCAGTTTTGGGTCTGTTTCAGCTCCATTTTGGGTCCGTTTCAGGCAGTTTTGGGTCCGTTTGGGCTCCGTTTTGGGTCCATTTCTGGCGGTTCTGGGTCCATTTGGGCTCCGTTTTGGGTCCATTTGGGCTCCGTTTTGCCTCCATTTTGGGTCCGTTTCAGGCGGTTTTGGGTCCATTCCCTGCAGTTTTGGGTCCGTTTCGGATCCGTTTTGGGTCCATTTTGCCTCCGTTTTGGGTCTGTTTCAGGTGGTTTTGGGTCCGTTTCGGGCTCCGTTTTGGGTCCATTTCAGGCGGTTTTGGGTCCATTTGGGTTCTGTTTTGGGTCTGTTTCAGGCGGTTTTGGGTCCATTTTGGGTCCGTTTCAGGCGGTTTTGGGTCCGTTTCGGGCTCCGTTTTGGGTCCATTTCAGGCGGTTTTTGGTCCGTTTGGGCTTGGTTTTGGGTCCATTTCAGGTGGTTTTGGGTCCGTTTCGGGCTCCGTTTTGGGTCCGTTTGGGCTTGGTTTTGGGTCCATTTGGGCTCCGTTTTGGGTCCATTTCAGGTGGTTTTGGGTCCGTTTTGGCTCCGTTTTGGGTCCATTTCGGGCGGTTTTGGCTCCGTTTTGGGTCCGTTTCAGGCCGTTTTGGGTCCGTTTCAGGCGGTTTTGGGTCCGTTTGGGCTTGGTTTTGGGTCCATTTGGGCTCCGTTTTGGGTCCATTTCAGGTGGTTTTGGGTCCGTTTTGGCTCCGTTTTGGGTCCGTTTCAGGCGGTTTTGGCTCCGGTTTGGGTCCGTTTCGGGCGGTTTTGGCTCCGTTTTGGCTCCGTTTCAGGCGGTTTCGGCTCCGTTTTGGGTCCGTTTCGGGCGGTTTCGGCTCCGTTTTGGGTCCGTTTCAGGCGGTTTTGGCTCCGTTTTGGGTCCGTTTCGGGCGGTTTCGGCTCCGTTTTGGGTCCATTTCAGGCGGTTTTGGGTCCGTTTCAGGCGGTTTCGGCTCCGTTTTGGGTCCGTTTCAGGCGGTTTTGGGTCCGTTTTGGGTCCGTTTCGGGCGGTTTCGGCTCCGTTTTGGGTCCGTTTCGGGCGGTTTTGGCTCCGTTTTGGGTCCGTTTCAGGCGGTTTTGGGTCCGTTTCGGGCGGTTTCGGCTCCGTTTTGGGTCCGTTTCGGGCGGTTTTGGGTCGGTTTCAGGCGGTTTTGGGTCCATTTTGGGTTCGTTTCAGGCAGTTTTGGGTCCGTTTCGGGCGGTTTTGGGTCCGTTTCAGGCGGTTTTGGCTCCATTTTGGGTCCGTTTCAGGCGGTTTTGGGTCAGTTTCGGCTCCGTTTTGGGTCCATTTGGGCTCCGTTTTGGGTCCGTTTCAGGCAGATTTGGGTCCGTTTCGGGCGGTTTTGGCTCCGTTTCGGGCGGTTTTGGCTCCGTTTCGGGCGGTTTTGGCTCCGTTTTGGGTCCGTTTCGGGCGGTTTTGGCTCCGTTTCAGGCAGTTTTGGGTCCGTTTCAGGCGGTTTTGGGTCCGTTTCGGGCGGTTTTGGCTCCGTTTTGGGTCCGTTTCAGGCGGTTTTGGCTCCGTTTTGGGTCCGTTTCAGGCAGTTTTGGGTCCGTTTTGGGTCCGTTTCGGGCGGTTTTGGGTCCGTTTTGGGTCCGTTTCAGGCGGTTTTGGCTCCGTTTCAGGCGGTTTTGGGTCCGTTTCGGGCGGTTTTGGCTCCGTTTTGGGTCCGTTTCGGGCGGTTTTGGCTCCGTTTTGGGTCCGTTTCGGGCGGTTTTGGCTCCGTCTCAGCTGCACTTGCAGGCCCGCACCACCATGTCCGAGAGCTGCTCCACGCGCGCCTTGCGCCCCACATAATAAACGATGGGGAGCGGCTCCAGGCTCTGGGGCACGCAGCAGGGGGCGGCCGAGCCCCCCGGGTTGTGCTGCGTGTACAGGGCCAGCACCTGCGGCGGGACCCACACTTATGGGGCTGGACCCACACTTATGGGGCCAGACCCACGGCAATGTGGCAGAGCCACAGCAATGGGGCTGGAGACACATCTATGGGGCTGGACCCACACTTATAGGGCCAGACCCACACATATGGGGCTGGAGCCACATCTGTGGGGCTGGACCCACACATATGGGGCCAGACCCACAGCAATGTGGCAGAGCCACAGCAATGGGGCTGGAGACACATCTATGGGGCTGGACCCACACTTATAGGGCCAGACCCACACATACGGGGCTGGAGCCACATCTATGGGGCTGGACCCACACTTGTAGGGCCAGACCCACACATATGGGGCTGGAGCCACATCTGTGGGGCTGGACCCACACATATGGGGCTGGACCCACACATATGGGGCCAGACCCACGGCAATGTGGCAGAGCCACAGCAATGGGGCTGGAGACACATCTATGGGGCTGGACCCACACTTATAGGGCCAGACCCACACATATGGGGCTGGAGCCACATCTATGGGGCTGGACCCACACATATGGGGCTGGACCCACACATATGGGGCTGGAGCCACATCTATGGGGCTGGACCCACACATATGGGGCTGGAGCCACATCTGTGGGGCTGGACCCAGAGCAATGGGGCAGGACCCACACTTATGGGGCAGGACCCACAGCAATGGGGCAGACCCACACTTGTGGGGCCAGACCCACATCTATAGGGCAGACCCATATCTGTCGGATCGGACCCACACTTATGGGTCCCACCCCACATCCATGGCTCCAGCCCCACACTTACGGCTCCCAGCTCCTCTCTATAGGTTCTACCACACCCTTATGGGTTGTGCCCCACACTTATGGGTCCAGCCCCATATCTATGAGTCCAGCCCCACAAGCCTCCCACCCCATCCTTATGGGTCCCGCCCCACATCCATGGCTCCCACCCCACATCTATGGGTCCAGCCCCACACTTATGGGTCCCACCTCCCCTCCATGGCTCCCAGTCCCACACTTATGGCTCCCACCCCACACTTATGGGTCTCAGCCCCACATCTATAGATCCCACCCCCCACTTATGGGTCCTGCCCCACACGTATGGGTCTCAGCCCCACATCTATAGCTCCCACCCCCCACTTATGGCTCCCAGCCCCACATCCATGGCTCCCACCCCACACTTATGGGTCTCAGCCCCACATGTATAGCTCCCACCCCACACTTATGGGTCTCAGCCCCACATCTATAGCTCCCACCCCCCGCTTACGGGTCTCAGCCCCACATCTATAGATCCCACCCCCCACTTATGGGTCCTGCCCCACACGTATGGGTCTCAGCCCCACATCTATAGCTCCCACCCCCCGCTTACGGGTCTCAGCCCCACATCCATGGCTCCCACCCCACACTTACGGGTCTCAGCCCCACATCTATAGATCCCACCCCTCACTTATGGGTCCTGCCCCACACGTATGGGTCTCAGCCCCACATCTATAGCTCCCACCCCCCACTTATGGCTCCCAGCCCCACATTTATGGCTCCCACCCCACACTTATGGGTCTCAGCCCCACATCTATAGCTCCCACCCCCCACTTATGGCTCCCACCCCACACTTACAGCCCCACATTATCCCACCCCCCACTTATGGGTCCTGCCCCACACGTATGGGTCTCAGCCCCACATCTATGGGTCTCAGCCCCACATCTATGGGTCTCAGCCCCACATCTATAGATCCCACCCCTCACTTATGGGTCCTGCCCCACACGTATGGGTCTCAGCCCCACATCTCTACCTCTCACCCCCCACTTACGGCTCCCAGCCCCACATTTATGGCCCCCACCCCACACTTACGGGTCTCAGCCCCACATCTATAGATCCCACCCCCCACTTATGGGTCCTGCCCCACACTTATGGGTCTCAGCCCCACATCTCTACCTCCCACCCGCCACTTACGGCTCCCAGCCCCACACTTATGGGTCCGGGCGCACCTTGGAGTACTGCGTGTCGGCGCTCCAGAGGTAGGGGCAGCCCCCCCCACAGAAGTTGGCCATGTAGCCGGGGGGCTCGTGGATCCAGCGCCAGTGCAGGTCCCGTCGGAAGTCGATGTAGAGGGGGCGAAGGCAGCAGCTCTGCTCCTCCGGGCTGCAGTGGGGCAGGGAATGGGGGGGGGATGAATGGGAGTCAATGGGGGGATGAATGGGAGTCAATGGGGGGATGAATGGGAGTTAATGGGGGGATGAATGGGGGTGAATGAATGGGGGTGAATGGGAATCAATGGGGGGATGAATGGGGGGGAATGGGGGGGAATCAATGGGGGTGAATGGGAATCAATGGGGGAATGAATGGGGGGGAATCAATGGGGGTGAATGGGAATCAATGGGAATGAATGGGAATCAATGGGAGGATGAATGGGGGGAATGGGGGGGAATGAATGGGGGTGAATGGGAATCAATGGGGGGATGAATGGGAATCAATGGGGGAATGAATGGGGGTGAATGGGAATCAATGGGGGGGAATGAATGGGAATCAATGGGGGGATGAATGGGGGGGAATGAATGGGGGGAATGGGAATCAATGGGGGGGAATGAATGGGAATCAATGGGGGGATGAATGGGAATCAATGGGGGGATGAATGGGAATCAATGGGGGGATGAATGGGGGTGAATGGGAATCAATGGGATGAATGGGGGTGAATGGGAATCAATGGGGGGGAATGAATGGGGGTGAATGGGAATCAATGGGGGGAATGGGGATGAATGGGGGGATGAATGGGGGGGTATCAATGGGGGGATCAATGGGGGGGATGAATGGGGGGATCAATGGGGGGGATGAATGGGGGGATGAATGGGGGGATGAATGGGGGGGGGGGGGATGAATGGGGGGATCAATGGGGGGATGAATGGGGGTGAATGGGAATCAATGGGGGGATGAATGGGAATCAATGGGGGAATGAATGGGGGTGAATGGGAATCAATGGGGGTGAATGAATGGGGTGAATGGGAATCAGTGGGGGGATGAATGGGGGTGAATGAATGGGGGGGAATGGGAATCAATGGGGGGATGAATGGGAATCAACGGGGGGATGAATGGGGGGGAATGGGAATCAATGGGGGAATGAATGGGAATCAGTGGGGGGATGAATGGGGGGGAATGAATGGGGGTGAATGGGAATCAATGGGGGGATGAATGGGAATCAATGGGGGGATGAATGGGAATCAATGGGGGGGAATGAATGGGAATCAAAGGGGAATGAATGGGGATAAATGGGGGTGAATGGGGGTAAAGGGGGGTGAATGAATGGGGGTAAAGGGTGAATGAGTGATTGAATGGGGGTGAATGGGAATGAACGGGGGATGAATGGAAGTCAATGAGGGTAAATGGGGGTCAATGGGGATGAATGGGGGGTGAATTGTGTCAGTTTGGGTCCGTTTTGGGTCAGTTTAGGTCCATTTTGGGTCAGTTTAGGTCAATTTTGGGTCCGTTTGGGTCCATTTTGGGCTGATTTGTGTCTGTTTTGGGTCCAGTTTGGGTCCGTTTGGGTCAGTTTAGGTCCATTTTGGGTCAGTTTTGGTCCATTTGGGTCGGTTTTGGGTCAGTTTAGGTCAATTTTGGGTCCGTTTGGGTCCATTTTGGGTCTGTTTGGGTCCATTTTGGGTCCCTTTGGGTCCATTTTGGGTCCCTTTGGGTCAGTTTAGGTCCATTTTGGGTCAGTTTAGGTCAATTTTGGGTCCATTTGGGTCCATTTTGTGTCCATTTTGGGTCAGTTTAGGTCAATTTTGGGTCTGTTTGGGTCAGTTTCTTGTCAATTTTGGGTCCGTTTGGGTCCATTTTGGGTCCGTTTGGGTCAGTTTCGGTCAATTTTGGGTCCGTTTGGGTCAATTTTGGGTCCGTTTGGGTCCATTTTGGTCCGTTTGGGTCAATTTTGGGTCCGTTTGGGGTCCATTTTGGGTCTGTTTGGGTCAAGTTTGGGTCCGTTTGGGTCCATTTTGGGTCCGTTTGGGTCAGTTTAGGTCAATTTTGGGTCCGTTTGGGTCCATTTTGGCTCCGTTTGGGTCAGTTTCGGTCAATTTTGGGTCCATTTTGGGTCTGTTTGGGTCAGTTTAGGTCCATTTTGGGTTAGTTTAGGTCAATTTTGGGTCCGTTTGTGTCCATTTTTGTCCATTTTGGGTCAGTTTAGGTCAATTTTGGGTCTGTTTGGATCCATTTTGGGTCAGTTTAGGTCAATTTTGGGTCCGTTTGTGTCCATTTCGGGCCGGTCCCACTCACCCGAAGCAGAAGGGGGGGTCGATGCCGCGGCGGCGCCGGGCGCTGCGCAGGTCGTTGCCGCGCTCCTGGGGCAGTACCATCGCCAGCACGTAGGGGGCGCGCTGGTGCTTGCGCGCGATGCCCTGCATGTCCCCGCGCTGCTGCTCGAACCCTGCGGAACCGCCCGGATTTAACCAAAATCACCCGGATTTAACCCAAAATCACCCGGATTTAACCCAAAATCACCCGGATTTAACCCAAAATCACCCGGATTTAACCCAAAATCACCCGGATTTAACCCAAAATCATCCGGATTTAACCCAAAATCATCCGGATTTAACCAAAATCACCCGGATTTAACCAAAATCACCCGGATTTAACCCAAAACCATCCGGATTTAACCCAAAATCACCCGGATTTAACCGAAATCATCCGGATTTAACCCAAAATCACCTGGATTTAACCGAAATCATCCGGATTTAACCCAAAATCACCCGGATTTAACCCAAAATCGCCCGGATTTAACCCAAAATCACCCGGATTTAACCCAAAATCGCCCGGATTTAACCCGAAATCACCCGGATTTAACCAAAATCACCCGGATTTAACCCAAAATCGCCCGGATTTAACCCAAAACCGCCCGGATTTAACCCAAAACCACCCGGATTTAACCCCAAATCACCCGGATTTAACCAAAATCACCCGGATTTAACCAAAATCACCCGGATTTAACCCAAAATCACCCGGATTTAACCCAAAATCACCCGGATTTAACCCAAAATCACCCGGATTTAACCAAAATCACCCGGATTTAACCCAAAATCGCCCGGATTTAACCCAAAACCATCCGGATTTAACCCAAAATCACCCGGATTTAACCCAAAATCACCCGGATTTAACCCAAAATAACCCGGATTTAACCCGAAATCACCCGGATTTAACCCAAAATCACCCGGATTTAACCCAAAATCACCCTGATTTAACTGAAGCCACCCGGATTTAACCCAAAATCACCCGGATTTAACCAAAACTGCCCGGATTTAACCCAAAACCACCCGGATTTAACCAAAACCGCCCGGTTTTAACCCAAAATCGCCCGGATTAAACTGAAACCACCCGGATTTAACCCAAAACCACCCGGATTTAACCCAAAATCACCCGGATTAAACTGAAACCACCCGGATTTAACACAAAAGCGCCCAGATTTAACCCAAAACCGCCCGGATTTAACCCGAAATCACCTGGATTTAACCCAAAATCGCCCGTATTTAACCCAAAATCGCCCGGATTTAACCCAAAACCATCCGGATTTAACCCCAAATCACCCGGATTTAACCCAAAATCACCCGGATTTAACCCAAACCGCCCGGATTTAACCCAAAACCACCCGGATTTAACCAAAACCGCCCGGTTTTAACCCAAAATCGCCCGGATTTAACCCCAAATCATCCGGATTTAAGCCCAAATCACCCAAATTTAACCCAAAACCGCCCGGTTTTAACCCCAAACCGCCTGCATTTAACCCAAAACCACCGGGATTTAACCCAAAACCACCCATATTTAACCCCAAATCACCCGAATTTAACCCAAAACCATCCGAATTTAACCCAAAATCACCTGTATTTAACCCAAAATCACCTGGATTTAACCCCAAATCACACAAATTATACCCCAAAATCACCCAAATTTAACCCCAAATCACCCGAATTTAACCCAAAATCACCAAATTTAACCCAAAATCACCAAATTTAACCCAAAATCACCCGAATTTAACCCAAACCACCCCCGTCCCCCAGTGGTACCTTCGAAGGTGAAGCGCATGGGGGGGGGCGGGCCCGGCTCGTCGCAGGGGCAATGGACGCTCAGTTTGAACGTGCCTATGGGGTCTATGGGGAGAGAGGGGTCAACAGTGATGGGGGGGGCATTGGGTGCCCATTGAAAGGCCCATTGGGTCCCTTTGGGTGCCCATTGGGTGCCATTGGGATGCCCATTGGGTGCCCATTGGGATGATCATTGGGTGCCCATTGGGTGCCATTGAGATGATCAAATGGGGTGCCCATTGGGTGCCCATTGGGATGATCATTGGGTGCACATTGGGTAACATTGAGATGATCAAATGGGGTGCCCATTGGGTGCCTGTTGGGATGATCATTGGTTGCCCATTGGGTGCCATTGGGATGATCATTGGGTGCCCGTTGGGATGATCATTGGGTGCCCATTGGGTGCCATTGGAATGATCATTGGTTGCCCATTGGGTTGATCATCGAGTGCCCATTGGGATGATCATTGGTTGCCCATTGGGTTGATCATTGGGTGCCCATTGGGATGGTCATCGGGTGCCCACTGGAATGATCGTTGGGTGCCCATTGGGGTAGTCATTAGGTGCCCATTGGGTGCCCATTGTGGTACCACTGGGTTGACCATTGGGATGCCCATTGAGGTGACCATTGGGGGCCCATTGGGTTGACCATGGGGATGCCCATTGAGGTGACCATTGGGGGCCCATTGGGTTGACCATGGGGATGCCCACTAAGGTGCCGACTGAGTGGCCACTGAGGTGCCATTGGGGCGACCATTGGGGCAACTCTGGGCTGACCACTAAAGGCGCCATTGGGACACCCACTGGGTGCCCATTGAAGTGCCCACTGAGGTGGCCATTGGGATGATCATTGGGTGCCCACTGAGGTCCCCACTGAGGTGCCCATTCAGGTGCCCATTGAGGTGCCCATTGAGGTCCCCATTAAGGTACTCACTGAGGTGCCCATTGGGGTGCCCATTGAGGTCCCCATTAAGGTACTCACTGAGGTGCCCATTGGGGTGCCCATTGAGGTCCCCATTGAGGCACCCACTGAGCTGCCCATTGGGGTGCCCATTCAGGTGCCCATTGAGGTCCCCACTGAGGTCCCCATTGAGGTCCCCATTGGGTGCCCATTGAGGTCCCCATTGAGGTCCCCATTGAGGTACCCACTGGATGCCCATTGGGTGCCCACTGAGCTACCCATTGGGGTGCCCAATGGGGTCCCTATTGAGGTGCCCCTGGAGATGCCCATTGAGGTCCCCATGGAGGTGCCCATTACGATGCCCATTGGGTTGACCATTGACGTACCCATTGAGGTCCCCATTGAGGTCCCCATTGGGTGCCCATTGAGATCCCCATTGAGGTCCCCATTGGGTGCCCATTGAGATCCCCATTGAGGTCCCCATTGGGACCCCATTACCCGTACCGCCCCCCCACCCCATAGCCCCCCATACATCACCATTGCCCCCCAGCCACTGCTGCACGGCCTCGGTGACGTCGAACCAGACCCACTCCTCGTCGGGGGCCGCCCGCACCCAGCGGCCCTGCAGGTACCGCCAGGAGGCGTTGCCAAAGCCCTGGGGGGACAGGGACCCCCCCCGGTTACAACGGGGACCCCAAAACCACATCCGGGGACCCCAAAACCACATCCGGGGACCCCAAAACCCAACAAAGGACCCCAAAACCCAACCAGGGACCCCAAAACCCATCCAGGGACGCCAAAACCCAACCAGGGACCCCAAAACCACATCTGGGGACCCCAAAACTGCATCCAGGGACCCCAAAACACATCCCTGGACCCCAAAACCACATCTGGGGACTCCAAAACCACATCGGGGACCCCAAAACTGCATCCAGGGACCCCAAAACACATCCCTGGACCCCAAAACCACATCCGGGGACCCCAAAACCACATCCAGGGACCCCAAAACCCAACAAAGGACCCCAAAACCCAACTGGGGACCCCAAAACCACATCCGGGGACCCCAAAACCCAACCAGGGACCCCAAAACCACATCTGGGGACCCCAAAACCCAACCAAGGACCCCAAAACCACATCCGGGGATCCCATAACCCAACAAAGGACCCCAAAACCCAACCGGGGACCCCAAAACCCATCCCGGGACCCCAAACCCCATCCAGGGACCCCAAAACCCAACCAAGGACCCCAAAACCACATCTGGGGACCCCAAAACTGCATCCAGGGACCCCAAAACCCATCCCTGGACCCCAAAACTGCATCCGGGGACTCCAAAACCACATCGGGGACCCCAAAACCCAACTGGGGACCCCAAAACCCAACCAGGGACCCCAAAACCACATCTGGGGACCCCAAAACCACATCTGGGGACCCCAAAACCACATCCGGGGACCCCAAAACCCAACTGGGGACCCCAAAACCACATCCGGGCACCCCAAAACCGAACCAAGGACCCCAAAACCCAACCAGGGACCCCAAAACCCAACCAGGGACCCCAAAACCCATCCATTGCCCATAGAGGGGGGGTCCCCAGGACTGTTCCATTGCCCATAATGGGGGGGGTTCCCATACCCAGGACTGTTCCATTGCCCATAGAGGGGGGGTTCCCGTACCCAGGACTGTTCCATTGCCCATAGAGGGGGGGTTCCCGTACCCAGGACTGTTCCATTGCCCATAGAGGGGGGGGTTCCCATCCCCAGGACTGTTCCATTGCCCATAGAGGGGGGGGGGGTTCCCATCCCCAGGACTGTTCCATTGCCCATAGAGGGGGGGGTTCCCATCCCCAGGACTGTTCCATTGCCCATAGAGGGGGGGGTTCCCATCCCCAGGACTGTTCCATTGCCCATAGAGGGGGGGTTCCCGTACCCAGGACTGTTCCATTGCCCATAGAGGGGGGGGGTTCCCATCCCCAGGACTGTTCCATTGCCCATAGAGGGGGGGTTCCCATCCCCAGGACTGTTCCATTGCCCATAGAGGGGGGTTCCCATCCCCAGGACTGTTCCATTGCCCATAGAGGGGGGGGGTTCCCATCCCCAGGACTGTTCCATTGCCCATAGAGGGGGGGTTCCCATCCCCAGGACTGTTCCATTGCCCATAATGGGGGGGTTCCCATACCCAGGACTGTTCCATTGCCCATAATGGGGGGGGTTCCCATACCCAGGACTGTTCCATTGCCCATAGAGGGGGGGTTCCCATCCCCAGGACTGTTCCATTGCCCATAGAGGGGGGGGTTCCCATCCCCAGGACTGTTCCATTGCCCATAGAGGGGGGGGGGGGTCACATCCCCAGGACTGTTCCATTGCCCATAGAGGGGGGGGTTCCATTGCCCATAGAGAGGGGGGGGGAGAGGGGGGGGGGGACTGTTCCATTGCCCATAGAGGGGGGGGGGACTGTTCCATTGCCCATAGAGGGAGAGAGAGAGAGAGGACTGTTCCATTGCCCATAGAGGGGGGGGGGGGTCCCATCCCCAGGACTGTTCCATTGCCCATAGAGGGGGGGTTCCCATCCCCAGGACTGTTCCATTGCCCATAGAGGGGGGGTTGCCCATAGAGGGGGGGTTCCCATCCCCAGGACTGTTCCATTGCCCATAGAGGGGGGGTTCCCATCCCCAGGACTGTTCCATTGCCCATAGAGGGGGGTTCCCATCCCCAGGACTGTTCCATTGCCCATAGAGGGGGAGTGGTCCCATCCCCAGGACTGTTCCATTGCCCATAGAGGGGGGGGTACCTGATAGAGCTCCAGGCGCTGTTGGTCGCCGCCCTCGGGCGCCCTCTGGCGGAGCATGCGCAGTTCGGCGCGGTGCAGCAGCGCCCAGGACTGTTCCATTGCCCAGCTCTGTTCCATTGCCCACGCGCGAGGCGTTGAAGCTGTTCCATTGCAGGAGGGGGCGGCCCATCCCCAGGACTGTTCCATTGCCCATAGCCTGTTCCATTGCCCATAGGGGGGGACTGTTCCATTGCCCATAGAGGGGGGGTTCCCATCCCCAGGACTGTTCCATTGCCCATAGAGGGGGGGTTCCCATCCCCAGGACTGTTCCATTGCCCCTAATGGGGGGTTCCCGTACCCAGGACTGTTCCATTGCCCATAGAGGGGGGGGTTCCCATCCCCAGGACTGTTCCATTGCCCATAGAGGGGGGGGTACCTGATAGAGCTCCAGGCGCTGTTGGTCGCCGCCCTCGGGCGCCCTCTAAGGAGCACCAGTTCAGCGCGGTGCAGACCCATACGCGCGAGGCACACAGACACCCATAGAGACCGATAGGGACCTATAGAGACCCCACAGAGACCCCATAGGGACACACAGAGACACATAGGGAGCCACAGAGACCCCATACAGATCCATAGAGCCCCATAAGGACCCATAGAGACCCCATTGGGACCCATAGGGGCACATAGAGACCCATTGGGTCCCAGAGAGACCCCATAGGGATCCATAGAGACCCCATTAGAGATCCCATAGGGACCCATAGAGACCCCATTGGGACCCAGAAAGACACACAGAGACCCCATAGAGACCCATAAGGACCCACAGAGACCCATAGAGACCCCATAGAGACCTATAGAGATCCCACAGAGACCGATAGAGACCCCATAGAGACCCATAGAGACAAACAGACACCCATAGAGACCCCATACAGACCCATAGAAACCCTATAGGGACTTATAGAGATCCCACAGAGACCCATAGAGACACACAAGGACCCCATAGGGATCCATAGGGACACAGAGACCCCATAGAGACACAGAGACCCCATAGAGACCCCACAGAGACACATAGTGACCTCATAGGGACCCATAGAGACCCCACAGAGACCTATAGGGACCCATCGATACCACAGAGACCCACAGAAACCATAGGGATCCACAGAGACCCATAGAGACCTACAGGGACCATAGGTACCCATAGAAACCATAGGGCCCCACAGAAATCCATAACGACCCCATAGGGACCCATAAGGACCGATAGCAACCCATAGGGACTCCTAGGAACCTATAGCTACCCATAGGGATCCACAGACACCAGAAAGACCCATAGAGACCCATAAGGACTCATAGAGACCCATAGGGACCCACAGCACCCCATAGCACCCCCTCTCTGCCCCCCTGCAGCCCCAGGAAGGGCCCCCGGAGCCGGGAATTACTCAGCAAACCTCAACATCCGGATGTGTGGGGAAAGGAGGAACATGGGGGGGGGGGGGAGGGGAGGCACCCAATGGGGGAGGGGAAGGGGCCCGGGGTGTGCTGAGCACCCATAAACCCCATTGAGCACCCATAACCCACCCCCTCCCCCCCCCCAAGCAGTGCTGCCATGGGTGCTGCAACCCATTGGGATGCCCCATAGGGATGCCCCATTGGGGTGCCCATAGGGATGCCCCATAGGGACACTCATTGGGGTGTCCATAGGGATGCCCCATTGGGGTGCCCATAGGGACACCCATAGGGGTGCCCATAAGGATGCCCATAGGGACACCCATTGGGGTGCTCATAGGGGTGCCCATAGGGATGCCCCATAGGAACACCCATAGGGGTGCCCATAAGGATGCCCATAGGGACACCCATAGAGGTGCCCATAAGGATGCCCATAGGGACACCCATTGGGGTGCCCATAGGGGTGCCCATAGGGGTGCCCATAAGGATGCCCATAGGGATACCCATTGGGGTGCCCATAGGGAAGCTCCTCGGGGGTGCCATTGGGATGCCCATAGCGACACCCATAGGGTGCCTACAGCGATGCCCATAGAGACACCCATAGGAACACCCACTGAGGTGCCTATTGGGGTGCCCATAAGTGGTACCCATACTCATGCTCTTTGGATGCCTATTGGGATGCCCATTAGGGTGCCCATAGTGGTACCCATAGGATGCCCACCGGGATGCCCATAGGGACACCCATTGGAACACCCATAGGATGACCATTGGGATGCCGATAGGGACACCCATAGTGGTACCCATAGGATGCCCATTGGGACACCCATTGGAACACCCATAGGATGCCCATAGAGACACCCATTGCAACACCCATAGGATGCCCATTGGGATGCTCACAGGGACACCCATAGGATGCCCACAGGGACATCCATTGTGGTACCCATAGGATGCCCATAGTGACACCCATAGGATGCCCATTGGGACACCCATAGGGACACCCATTGTGGTATCCATAGGGACACCCATTGGAACACCCATAGGATGCCCATTGGGATGCTCATAGGGACACCCATAGGATGCCCATTAGGACACCCACTGTGGTACCCATAGGATGCCCATAGGGACACCCATAGGGACACCCATAGGATGCCCATTGGGACGCCCACAAGATGCCCATAGGGACACCCATTGTGGTACCCATAGGATGCCCATTGGAACCCCCATGGGGACCCCCATTGGAACCCCCATAGCGATGCCCATAGGGACACCCATAGTGGTACCCATAGGGACACCCATACGGATGCCCATTGGGACACCCATTGGATGCCCATTGGAATGCCTATAGGGACAGCCATAGGATGCCCATTGGAACACCCATAGGATGCCCATTGGGATGTCCATAGGGACGCCCAGAAGATGCCCATAGGGACACCCATTGTGGTACCCATAGGATGCCCATTGGAACCCCCATAGCGATGCCCATAGGGACACCCATTGTGGTACCCATAGGATGCCCATAGGGACACCCATTGGAACACCCATAGGATGCCCATTGGAACCCCCATAGCGATGCCCATAGGGACACCCATAGTGGTACCCATAGGGACACCCATAGGGACACCCATTGTGGTACCCATAGGAACACCCATGCCCATTGGAACCCCCATGGGGACCCCAATAGCGATGCCCATAGGGACACCCATTGTGGTACCCATAGGGACACCCATTGGAACACCCATTGGATGCCTATTGGGATGCCTATAGGGACACCCATAGGATGCCCATTGGAACCCCTATAGCGATGCCCATTGGGATGCCCATAGGGACGCCCACAAGATGCCCATAGGGACACCCATTGTGGTACCCATAGAATGCCCATAGGGACACTCATTGGAACACCCATAGGATGCCCACAGGGACACCCATTGGAACACCCATAGGATGCCCATTGGGTCACCCATTGGAACACCCATAGGATGCCTATAGGGACACCCACTGACCCCCCCATAGGAACCCCCATAGCGATGCCCATAGGGACACCCATAGGATGCCCATTAGGACACCCATTGTGGTACCCATAGGGACACCCATTGTGGTACCCATAGGATGCCCATAGGGACCCCCATTGGAACCCCCATAGGATGCCCATAGGGACACCCATAGTGGTACCCATAGGGACACCCATTGGAACACCCATAGGATGCCCATAGGGACACCCATTGGAACACCCATTGGATGCCCATTGGAACCCCCATAGCGATGCCCATTGGGATGCCCATAGGGACGCCCACAAGATGCCCATAGGGACACCCATTGTGGTACCCATAGGATGCCCATAGGGACCCCCATTGGAACCCCCATAGCGATGCCCATTGGAACCCCCATGGGGACCCCCATAGGATGCCCATAGGGACACCCATTGGAACCCCCATGGGGACCCCCATTGGAACCCCCATAGCGATGCCCATAGGGACACCCATTGTGGTACCCATAGGGACCCCCATTGGAACCCCCATGGGGAACCCCCATAGCGATGCCCCTCTCACCCTCTCCCGGGGGCTCCATAGGGAAGCGATGCAGCTCCTTGGCGTAGTAGTCCTCCGGGCCGGCAGGGGGCGCCCACCTCTCCCTCTGCTGCTGCTGCAGCAGCTCCCACGTGCTGTTGTAGAGCGCGCGGACGTCATCAGGCAGCGACGGCTCCGACGGGGGGGGGTGGGGGGGGGGGGGGGAGGGGTGGGGGGAGGGGGAGGGGGAGGGGGGGGGAGGGGGTGGGGGAGGGGCGCTCATGCGCAGTTTGCTCAGGATTTGGCCCCGCACGGCCTCGATCCGCTTCCGGCGCGCGGCCTCCAGGTCCAGCGAGCGGCACGTGGAGAGAGCGCGCGCCGCGCCCAGCGCCAGCGCCAGCACCAGCGCCAGCTCCATCCCCGAGCCCCTCCGAGCGCCTCCGAACGGGTTCCGAGCGGTTCCGAAGGGTTCCGAGCGGTTCCGAACGGTTCTGAACGGTCCCGAGCGCCTCCGAAGGGTTCCGAAGGGTTCCCGAGGGGTCCGAGCGGTTCTGAACGGTTCCGAGAGCCTCCGAAGGGGTCTGAACGGGTCCCGAAAGAGTCCGAGCGGTTCTGAGCGGCTTCCGAACGGTTCCGATCGGTTTTGAACGGTTCCGAAGGGTTCCGAGCGGCTTCCGAGGGGTTCTGAAGGGTTCCGAGCGCCTCCGAAGGGTTCCGAACGGTTCCGAGCGGTTCTGAACGGTCCCGAGCGCCTCCGAAAGAGTCCGAGTGGTTCTGAGCGGCTTCCGAACGGTTCCGATCGGTTTTGAACGGTTCCGAAGGGTTCCGATCGGTTTTGAACAGTTCCGAAGGGTTCCGAGCGGCTTCCGAGGGGTTCCGAACGGGTCCGAGCGGTTCCCGAAGGGTTCCGAGCGGTTCTGAGAGGGTCTGAGCGGGTCCCGAACGGTTCAGAGCGGTTTTGAACAGTTCTGAACGGTCCCGAGCGGCTTCCGAACGGTTCCGAATTTGTCCGAGCGGTTTTGAACGGTTCTGAACGGTTCCCAGCGGTTCCCGAAAGGGCCCGAGCAGATCCGAGCGGGCTCCGAACGGGTCCGAACGGCTTCCGAAAGGGTCCGAGCGGATCCGAGCTGTTTTGAACGATTCTGAACGGTCCCGAACTTGTCCGAGGGGTTCTCAGCAGCTCCCGAACGGTTCCGAACTTGTCCGAGCGGTTTTGAACGGTTCTGAACGGTCCCGAGCGGCTTCCGAACGGTTCCCGAAAGGGTCCCGAGCGGTTCTGAACGGTCCCGAGCAGCTTCCGAACGGGTCCGAGCGCCTCCGAGCGGTCCTAAACGCTCCCAAATAGATCCAAACGCTTCCGAAGCGGATCCAAGCGGTAACGAACGGGTCCACACGCTTCCAAGCGGCTCCGAACGGTTTTAAACGCTCTCAAACGGATCCAAACACTTCTAAACGGTCCTAAAGCGGCTCCGAACGGTTCCAAACGCTCTCAAACGGATCCAGACGCTTCTAAACGGTCCCAAATAGATCTAAACGCTCCCAAAGCGGATCCAAGCGGCTCCGAACGGTTCCAAACGCTCCCAAACGGATCCAAGCGGCTCCGAACGGTTCCAAACGCTCCCAAACGGATCCAGACGCTTATAAACGGTCCCAAATAGATCCAAACGTTTGCAAACAGTCCCGAACTGTTCCAAACGCCTCCCGAACACTTCCAAACGGTCCCAAATGCTCGCAAACGCTTTCAAACACTCGCAAGCGGTCCCATAATGGTTTCAAACGGTCCCAGATGGTTTCAA
>NW_026912837.1:0-17737 GCF_034315485.1 Pezoporus occidentalis | reverse complement strand
GGGTCCCTATGGGTTTCTATGGGTCCCTATGAGTGCTGTGGGTATCTATGGGTCACTATGGGTGCTATGGGTCACTATGCAGTACTATGGGTCACTATGGGTGCCATGGGCTGCTGTGGGTGCTATGGGTTACTATGGGTCACTATGGGGTTCTATGGGTCCATATGGGTGCTATGAGTTAGTATGGGGTACTATGGGTTGCTATGGGTGCTATGGGTCACTATAGGTGCTATAGGTCTAAATGGGTCCCAATGGGCCCTCTATGGGTGCTCTGGGTCCCTATGGGTTTCTATGGGTCCCTATGGGTCCCTATGAGTGCTGTGGGTATCTATGGGTCACTATGGGTGCTACGGCTCTCTATGGGTTCTATGGCTCTCTATGGGTTCCTATGGGTCTCTATGGGTCCCTATGGCTCTCTATGGGTGCCATGACTCTCTATGGGTCGCTATGGGTGCTATGGCTCTCTAAGGGTGCTATGTGTCCCTATGGGTCCCTGTGGGTGCTATGGCTCTCTATGGGTCGCTATGGGTGCTATGCGTCCCTATGGGTGTCAATGGACCCCTATGGCTCTCTATGGCTCTCTATGGGTCCCTATGGCCTTCTATGGGTCCCTATGGGTCCTATGGCTCTCTATGGGTCCCTATGGCTCTCTATGGGTCCCTATGGCTCTCTAGAGCTCCCTATGGGTCCCTATGGGTGCTGTGGGTCTCTATGGGTTGCTATGGGTGCTATGGGTCCCTATGGCTCTCTAGGTGCCCCTATGTGTCCCTATGGCTCTCTATGGGTTGCAATGGGTCGCTATGGGGCGCTATGGGGCGCACCTCGCAGTCGTGGTTGAGGCGGTAGACGCAGAGCTGCGAGGAGCCGGCCACCACCAGGTTCTGTGGCTCGCTATGGGGCGCTATGGGGCGCTATGGGGCGCTATGGGGCGCTATGGGGCGCTATGGGGCTCGCTATGGGGCGCACCTCGCAGTCGTGGTTGAGGCGGTAGACGCAGAGCTGCGAGGAGCCGGCCACCACCAGGTTCTGTGGCTCGCTATGGGGCGCTATGGGGCGCTATGGGGCTCGCTATGGGGCGCTATGGGGCGCTATGGGGCTCGCTATGGGGCGCACCTCGCAGTCGTGGTTGAGGCGGTAGACGCAGAGCTGCGAGGAGCCGGCCACCACCAGGTTCCGTTGGGAGCCGCTCAGGAAGTTGCAGGCGAGGGCGAACTCCAGCCCCGTTGGGGGGTGAACCTGCTTGTAGACGGCGTACATCCTGCCCCACGGCGCTATGGGGGGAGGGGGCGGTGCGGGCTATGGGGGGAAATGGGGGGATGGGGTTAATGGGGGGGAATATGGGGGGATGGGGGGAATGGGGGCGATGGGGGAATGGGGGGCAGTGGGGGGGATGGGGGCAATGGGGGGATGGGGGTCAATGGGGGGATGGGGGTCAATGGGGGGCAATGGGGGGCAATGGGGGGATGGGGGCAATGGGGGGATGGGGGTCAATGGGGAGCAATGGGGGGATGGGGGGCAATGGGGGCTATGGGGGGAGGGGGGGCAATGGGGCGATGGGGGGCAACGGGGGGCAGTGGGGGGGGATAGGGGGATGGGGGTCAATGGGGGTCAATGGGGGGGAATGGTGGTGATGGGGAATGGGGGGCAGTGGGGGGAGGGGGGTCAATAGGGGGCAGTGGGGGGATTGGGGTCAATGGGGGCATGGGGGTCAATGGGGGTCAATGGGGGGGAATGGGGGGATGGGGGCAATGAGGGTGATGGGGGAATGGGGGGCAATGGGGGGAAGGGGGGAATGGGGGGGAATGGGGGGCAATGGGGGGGAATGGGGGTGATGGGGGGAATGGGGGGCAGTGGGGGGGGCAGGGAGCAATGGGGGGCAATGGGGGGATGGGGGTCAATGGGGGGCAGTGGGGGGATGGGGGGGGGGGGCAATGGGGGTAGGGGGGGCAGTGGGGGGATGGGGGCAATGGGGGATGGGGGCAAGGGGGGGCGATGGGGGCAATGGGGGATGGGGGTCAATGGGGGGCAATGGGGGAATGGGGGGCAATGGGGGTCAATGGGGGGAAATGGGGGGATGGGGGGCAATGGGGGGCAATGGGGGGATGGGGGGCAATGGGGGGCAATGGGGGGCAATGGGGGGCAATGGGGGAATGGGGGGCAATGGGGGAATGGGGGGCAATGGGGGTCAATGGGGGGGAATGGGGGATGGGGGGCAATGGGGGGATGGGGGTCAATGGGGGGCGATGGGGGGATGGGGGTAATGGGGGGACGGGGGTCAATGGGGGGCAATGGGGGGAATGGGGGTGATGGGGGAATGGGGGGCAGTGGGGGGATGGGGGGCAATGGGGGGCAATGGGGTCAGGGATGGGGGTCAATGGGGGGGGTGATGGGGGTCAATGGGGGGGGGGGTGATGGGGTCATGGGGGGGAATGGGGGTCAATGATGGGGGGAATGGGGGTGATGGGGAATGGGGGGCAATGGGGGGCAATGAGGGGGGAATGGGAGGGTAATGGGGGTCAATGGGGGGAATGGGGGGGAAAGGGGGCTATGGGGGGATGGGGGGCAATGGGGGGCAATGGGGGGATGGGGGGCAATGGGGGGCAATGGGGGGATGGGGGGCAATGGGGGGATGGGGGCAATGGGGTGACGGAATGGGGGTCAATGGGGGGATGGGGGTCAATGGGGGGCAATGGGGTGATGGGGGGCAATGGGGGTCATGGGGGTCAATGGGGGGATGGGGGTCAATGGGGGTCAATGGGGGTCAATGGGGGTCAATGGGGGGCAATGGGTTCAGTGGGGCTGGACCCCCAACACCCAGACAGGGGCACAAGGGGGAGGGGGGCAGGGAGGGCTGTGTCGCCCCCTGCTGGACGGGGGGACTCCCCCATTGACCTACAGAACCCCCCCTCACTGACCCACATCTGCCCCATAGCCCCCCCATAGCCCCCCCATAGCCCCCCCATAGCCCCCCCCATAGACCCCCATAGCATCCCCATAGCCCCTATAGCACCCCATAGTTCCCCATAGCCACCCCATAGTCCCTCCATAGCCCCCCATAGCACTCCTATAGCCCCCCATAGCCCCTCCATAACCCCCATAGCACCCCATAGCCCCCCCATAGCATCCCCATAGCCCCCCCATAGCATCCCCATAGCACCTCAATAGCCCCCATAGCACCCCCTAGACCCCATAGCCCCTCCATAGCCGCCCTATAGCCCCTCTATAGCCCCCAATAGCCCCTCCATAACCCCCCATAGCACCCCAAAGCTCCCCCATAGCCCCTCCATAACCCCCCATAGCACCCCATAACTCCCCCATAGTTCCCCATAGCCACCCCATAGTCCCCCATAGCTCCCCCATAGCACCCCATAGCTCCCCCATAGTTCCCCATAGCCACCCCATAGTCCCCCATAGCCACCCCATAGCTCCCCCATAGTCCCCCCATAGCACACCCATAGAGCCCCACAGCACCCCAACAGCCCCATCTCCCCCCATGCCCCCCCACTGCACCCCATTGTCCCTTCAGCCCCACATTGACCCCCACTGACCCACAGATCCCCCCCACTGACCCCCATGTGCCCCACAGCCCCCCATTGATACCCCCTAGGGCCCCATAGAGCACCCCATAGAGCCTCACTGGTCCCCATTGCCCCCCACAGCGCCCCATTGTCGCCCATAGGACCCCACAGACCCCATTGTCCCCACAGGCCCCCACTGCCCCCCATAGGCCCCCATTGCCCCCCACAGGGCCCCATTGCCCCCCATAACCCCCCATAGGCCCCCATTGCCCCCAATAGCCCCCCCATAGCACCCCATAGCCCCCCATAGCGCCCCATAGCCCCCATAGCCCCCATAGCCCCCCATAGAGCCCCATAGCGCCCCACAGCCCCCACATAGCGCCCCATAGCCCCCCATAGAGCCCCATAGCCCCCATAGTCCCCCATAGCCCCCCCATAGAGCCCCATAGCCCCCATAGTCCCCCCATAGCCCCCATAGAGCCCCATAGAGAGGGTCCTGAGCCCCATAGCCCCCCATAGGGCCCCATAGAGAGGGGTTCTGAGCCCCATAGAGAGGGGTCCTGAGCCCCATAGAGGGGTCCTGAGCCCCATAGAGAGGGGTTCTGAGCCCCATAGAGGGGTTCTGAGCCCCATAGAAGGGTCCTGAGCCCCATAGAGAGGGTCCTGAGCCCCATAGAGGGGTCCTGAGACCCATAGAGAGGGGTTCTGAGCCCCATAGAGAGGGTGCTGAGCCCCATAGAGAGGGGTCCTGAGCCCCATAGAAGGGTCCTGAGCCCCATAGAGAGGGGTTCTGAGCCCCATAGAGAGGGTCCTGAGCCCCATAGAGAGGGGTTCTGAGCCCCATAGAGAGGGGTTCTGAGCCCCATAGAGAGGGGTCCTGAGCCCCATAGAGAGGGGTCCTGAGCCCCATAGAGGGGTCCTGAGCCCCATAGAGAGGGGTCCTGAGCCCCATAGAGCCCCATAGAGAGGGGGGTCCTGAGCCCCATAGAGGGGACCTGAGCCCCATAGAGGGGTTCTGAGCCCCATAGAGGGGTCCTGAGCCCCATAGAGAGGGTTCTGAGCCCCATAGATGGGTTCTGAGCCCCATAGAGGGGTTCTGAGCCCCATAGAGAGGGTTCTGAGCCCCATAGAGAGGGGTTCTGAGGCCCATAGAGAGGGTTCTGAGCCCCATAGAGAGGGTTCTGAGCCCCATAGAGAGGGGTCCTGAGCCCCATAGAGGGGTTCTGAGCCCCATAGAGGGGTTCTGAGCCCCATAGAGAGGGTGCTGAGCCCCATAGAAGAGTTCTGAGCCCCATAGAGGGGTCCTGAGCCCCATAGAGGGGTCCTGAGCCCCATAGAAGAGTTCTGAGCCCCATAGAGGGGTTCTGAACCCCATAGAGAGGGGTCCTGAGCCCCATAGAGGGGACCTGAGCCCCATAGAGAGGGGTTCTGAGCCCCATAGAGAGGGGTCCTGAGCCCCATAGAGAGGGTCCTGAGCCCCATAGAGGGGACCTGAGCCCCATAGAGAGGGGTCCTGAGAGGGTCCTGAGCCATAGAGAGAGGAGAGGGGTTGAGCCCCATGAGCCCCATAGAAGGGTCTTGAGCCCCATAGAGAGGGTCCTGAGCCCCATAAAGGGGGGTTCTGAGGCCCATAGAGGGGTCCTGAGCCCCATAGAGGGGTCCTGAGCCCCATAGAGAGGGGTCCTGAGCCCCATAGAGGGGTCCTGAGCCCCATAGAGAGGGTCCTGAGCCCCATAGAGAGGGGTTCTGAGCCCCATAGAGGGGTTCTGAGCCCCATAGAGAGGGTCCTGAGCCCCATAGAGAGGGTCCTGAGCCCCATAGAGAGGGTTCTGAGCCCCATAGACAGGGTCCTGAGCCCCATAGAGAGGGGTTCTGAGCCCCATAGAGAGGGTTCTGAGCCCCATAGATGGGTCCTCAGCCCCATAGAGAGGGTCCTGAACCCCATAGAGGGGTCCTGAGCCCCATAGAGAGGGTCCTGAGCCCCATAGAAGAGTTCTGAGCCCCATAGAGAGGGGTTCTAGAGAGGGGTCCTGAGCCCCATAGAGAGGGTCCTGCCCCAGAGAGGGTCCAGCCTGAGCCCCATAGAGAGGGGTCCTGAGCCCCATAGAGAGGGTCCTGAGCCCCATTCTGAGCCCCATAGATGGGTCCTGAGCCCCATAGAGAGGGTCCTGAGCCCCATAGAGAGGGGTTCTGAGCCCCATAGAGGGGTTCTGAGCCCCATAGAGGGGTCCTGAGCCCCACAGGGGACCCTGCCCCCCTTAGGGCCCCCCCCAGCACCCCCAGAGCTGCTCCCGGCCAATCAGCACTGCCTTTATTGGGGTGCTTGGAGTGACAATGGGTGACATTGGGTGACAATGGGTGACAATGGGTGACATTGGGTGACAATGGGTGACAATGGGCGACAATGGGTGACAATGGGTGACATTGGGTGACAATGGGCGACAATGGGTGACAATGGGTGACATTGGGTGACACTGGGTGACACTGGGTGACAATGGGTGACAATGGGTGACATTGGGCGACAATGGGTGACAATGGGTGACGTTGGGTGACAATGGGTGACATTGGGTGACAATGGGCGACAATGGGCGACAATGGGCGACAATGGGTGACAATGGGTGACATTGGGTGACAATGGGCGACAATGGGCGACAATGGGTGACATTGGGTGACATTGGGTGACAATGGGTGACAATGGGTGACGTTGGGTGACAATGGGTGACAATGGGTGACAATGGGTGACATTGGGTGACAATGGGTGACAATGGGTGACAATGGGTGACAATGGGTGACAATGGGTGACAATGGGTGACAATGGGTGACATTGGGTGACATTGGGTGACAATGGGTGACATTGGGTGACAATGGGCGACAATGGGTGACAATGGGTGACAATGGGTGACATTGGGTGACAATGGGTGACAATGGGTGACATTGGGTGACAATGGGTGACAATGGGTGACATTGGGTGACAATGGGTGACAATGGGTGACAATGGGTGACAATGGGTGACGTTGGGTGACATTGGGTGACGTTGGGTGACATTGGGTGAGGATGGGTGACAATGGGTGACGATGGGTGACAATGGGTGACAATGGGTGACAATGGGTGACGTTGGGTGACAATGGGTGACGTTGGGTGACGGGTGACAATGGGTGACAATGGGTGACAATGGGCGACAATGGGCGACAATGGGCGACAATGGGTGACAATGGGTGACAATGGGTGACATTGGGTGACAATGGGCGACAATGGGCGACAATGGGTGACAATGGGTGACAATGGGTGACAATGGGTGACATTGGGTGACATTGGGTGACAATGGGTGACGTTGGGTGACAATGGGTGACAATGGGTGACGTTGGGTGACGTTGGGTGACGGGTGACAATGGGTGACAATGGGTGACAATGGGTGACAATGGGCGACAAGGGGCGACAATGGGTGACAATGGGTGACATTGGGTGACATTGGGTGACATTGGGTGACAGTGGGTGACAATGGGTGACATTGGGTGACAATGGGTGACAATGGGTGACTTTGGGTGACAATGGGTGACAATGGGTGACGCTGGTTGACACTGGGTGACGTTGGGTGACACTGGGTGATGCTGGTTGACATTGGGTGACATTGGGTGGCTCCGGTTAACACTGGTTGACATTGGGTGACATTGGGTGACGTTGGGTGACATTGGGTGCCTCTGGTTAACACTGGGTGACACTGGGTGGCGCTGGTTGACACTGGGTGACGTTGGGTGACGCTGGGTGACATTGGGTGGCACTGGGTGACGTTGGGTGACACTGGGTGACGTTGGGTGACGCTGGGTGACATTGGGTGGCACTGGGTGACGCTGGGTGATGTTGGGCGACGCTGCTTGGGTGACACCAGTTTGTGTTGGGTGACATCGGGCGGCACCATCGGCATCGCCATTGGGTGACCCCAGTCCATGTTGGGTGCCCCCAGTTGACGCTGGTTGGCATTGGGTGACGTTGGGTGCCCCCACTTGACACTGGGTGATGCTGGTTGGCACTGGGTGACGTTGGGTGCTCCCAGTTGACACTGGGTGACGTTGGGTGACACTGGGTGACGTTGGGTGCCCCCAGTTGACACTGGTTGACACTGGGTGACATTGGGTGCCCCCAGTTGACACTGGGTGACGCTGGTTGGCATTGGGTGACGTTGGGTGCCCCCAGTTGACACTGGGTGACACTGGTTGACACTGGGTGACATTGGGTGCCCCCACTTGACACTGGGTGACGTTGGGTGCCCCCACTTGACACTGGGTGACGCCGGTTGGCATTGGGTGACGTTGGGTGCCCCCAGTTGACACTGGGTGACGTTGGGCGACGTTGGGTGACGTTGGGTGCCCCCAGTTGACACTGGGTGACGCTGGTTGGCATTGGGTGATGTTGGGTGCCCCCAGTTGACACTGGGTGACGTTGGGTGCCCCCAGTTGACACTGGGTGACGTTGGGTGACACTGGGTGACGTTGGGTGCCCCCAGTTGGTCCCAGTTGACTCCAGTGGGCACTGGGTGACCCTCGTTCACGCTGGGTGATGTTGGGTGGCACCAGTTGATATTGGGTGATGCCAGGTCAAGGTTGGGTGGCCCCCCGTCGGCGTTGGGTGTCAATGGGTGTCAATGGGTGTCCATGGGTGTCCATGGGTGTCAATGGGTGTCAATGGGTGTCAATGGGTGTCCATGGGTGTCAATGGGTGTCAATGGGTGTCCATGGGTGTCAATGGGTGTCAATGGGTGTCCATGGGTGTCCATGGGTGTCAATGGGTGTCCATGGGTGTCAATGGGTGTCAAAGGGTGTCAGTGGTTGTCGATGGGTGTCAATGGGTGTCCATGGGTGTCAATGGGTGTCAAAGGGTGTCAGTGGTTGTGGATGGATGTCCATGGTTGTTGATGGGTGTCCATGGGTGTCAATGGGTGTCAAAGGGTGTCCATGGGTGTCAATGGGCATCATTGGGAGTCAGTGGGTGTCAATGGGTGTCACTGGCTGTCAATGGGTGTCATTGGCTGTCAATGGGTGTCAGTGGGTGTCTCTGGGTGTCAATGGGCTGTCAATGGGTGTCTGGGTATCGATGGCTGTCAATGGGTGTCAATGGGTGCCCATAGCTGTCTCTGGGTATCAGTGGGTGTCAATGGGTGCCCATGGGTGTCGCTGGGTGTCCATGGGTGCCCATGGCTGTCTCTGGGTACCAATGGCTGTCAATGGGTGTCCATGGGTGTCGCTGGGTGCCGCTGGGTGCCCATGGCTGTCTCTGGGTGCCTCTGGGTGCCCATGGGTGCTGCTGGGTGCCCATGGCTGTCTCTGGGTGCCTCTGGGTGTCCATGAGTGTCGCTGGGTGCTGCTGGGTGCTCATGGGTGTCCATGGGTGCCTCTGGGTGTCCATGGGTGTCCATGGGTGCCCATGGCTGTCTCTGGGTGCCTCTGGGTGTCCATGGGTGTCGCTGGGTGCCGCTGGGTGTCCATGGGTGCTGCTGGGTGCCGCTGGGTGTCCATGGGTGCCCATGGGTGCCCATGGGTGCCCATGGCTGTCTCTGGGTGTCCATGGGTGTCCATAGGTGCCGCTGGGTGTCCATGGGTGCTGCTGGGTGCCGCTGGGCGCCCATGGGTGTCGCTGGGTGCCTCTGGGTGTCCATGGGTGTCGCTGGGTGCCTCTGGGTGTCCATGGGTGTCGCTGGGTGTCCATGGGTGTCCATGGGTGTCGCTGGGTGCCGCTGGGTGCTCATGGGTGTCCATGGGTGCCTCTGGGTGCCCATGGGTGTCGCTGGGTGCTCATGGGTGTCCATGGGTGTCCATGGGTGTCGCTGGGTGCTCATGGATGTCCATGGGTGCTCATGGGTGCCGCTGGGTGTCTATGGGTGTCGCTGGGTGCCCATGGGTGTCGCTGGGTGCCTCTGGGTGTCCATGGGTGCCACTGGGTGCTCATGGCTGTCTCTGGGTGCCCATGGGTGCCGCTGGGTGTCCATGGGTGCCCATGGGTGTCGCTGGGTGCCTCTGGGCGCCCATGGGTGTCGCTGGGTGCCGCTGGGTGCTCACAGGATGATGCTCTCCTCGTAGAGCGCCAGCAGCAGCAGCGTCCCCCAGCCCAGCGCCAGCCCCAGGCTCTGCACCCCCAGCAGCACCCATGGGTGCGGGTCCCGCATCGCCTGCAGCGCCGGCACCTGGGGGGCAAGGGGGGGGGCCTAGCACCCACCGAGCACGCACGGAGCACCCATGGCCTCCCTACAGCACCATATATCCTATCGCGATATAGCCCATTCTATCCCCCTCTATCACGATATATCCCATTCTATCCCACCCTATCACGATATATCCCATTCTATCCCCCTCTATCGCGATATATCCCATTCTATCCCCCTCTATCATGATATATCCCATTCTATCCCACCCTATCACGATATATCCTCCTCTATCACAATATATCCCATTTTACTCCCCTTCTATCACACTATATCTTATTCTATCCTACCCTATCATGATATATCCCATTCTATCTCCCTCTATCACAATATATCCCATTCTATCCCACCCTATCATGATATATCCCATTCTATTTTCCCCATCACGATATATCCCATTCTATCCTATCACGATATATTCCCCTCTATCACGTTATATCCATTCTGTCGCACCCTATCACGATATATCCCATTCTAGTCCCCCTCTATCATGATATATCCCACTCTATCCCCCTCTATCGCGATATATCCCATTCTATTTCCCCCCTCTATTGCGACATATCCCATTCTATCCCGCCCTATCGTGACATATCCCATTCTATCCCCCTCTATCATGACATATCCCATTCTACCCCCCCATCACGATATATCCCATTCTATCCCCCTCTATCGCGATATATCCCTTTCTATTCCCCCTCTATCACGACATATCCTATTCTATCCCCCTCTATCGTGACATATCCCATTCTATCCCCCTCTATCACGATATATCCCATTCTACTCCCCCTCTATCACGATATATCCCATTCTATTCCGTCTCTGTCACGTTATATCCCACCCTATCCCCCTCTATCACAATATATCCCATTCTATCCTGCCCTATCGAGATATATCCTATTCTACCCCCCTCTATCATGACATATCCCATTCTATTCCCCACTCTATCGCAATATATCCCATTCTATTTCCCCCCTCTATCGTGATATATCCCATTCTATCTCGCCCTATCGCGATATATCCCATTCTACCCCCCTCTATCGCGACATATCCTATTCTATCCCCCTCTATCGTGACATATCCCATTCTATCCCCCTCTATCGCGATATATCCCATTCTATTTCCCCCCCTCTATCGCGATATATCCCATTCTATCCCGCCCTATCGCGATATATCACATTCTACCCCTCTATTGCGACATACCCTATTCTATCCCCCTCTATCGCGATATATCCCTTTCTATTCCCCCTCTATCGCGACATATCCCCCCCCCCCCGCTCTCTCACCAGGTCCGCCAGGCTCAGGTACAAGATGGCTCCGGCCGCAGCCGCCTGCACCCAGGCGCCGGCCCCGCCCCCTCCGAGCGCCAGCCCCGCCCACAGCCCCGGCAGCGCAGGCGCGGCCCCGCCCACTCGCAGCCACAGCGCGCGCCGCCGCGCCGCCGCCGAGGGCGCATGCGCCAGCACCGCCGCGTCCCCTGCCGCGGAGAGAGAGAGAGAGCGCCATGGCGGGGAGCGCGCCCCCTGCCGGCGGGGAGGACACCGCAACAAAGGGGGGCACCCCCCGTCCTGAGCAACCCCCCCGCACCCCACATTGACCCCCACATTGACCCCCACAGTGCACCCCACAACCACCCCCCTCTGTGCACAGCACCCCCCCGCACCCCACATTGACCCCCACACTGCACCCCACAACCACCCCCCTCTGCACACAGCACCCCCCCGCACCCCACATTGACCCCCACAGTGCACCCCACAACCACCCCCCTCTGTGCACAGCACCCCCCCGCACCCCACATTGACCCCCCCGCGCACAGCACCCCCCCCGCACCCCACATTGACCCCCACATTGACCCCCACAGTGCACCCCACAACCACCCCCCTCTGTGCACAGCACCCCCCCGCACCCCACATTGACCCCCACACTGCACCCCACAACCACCCCCACCTGCGCACAGCACCCCCCCGTGCACCCCACATTGACCCCCACAGTGCACCCCCCGTGCACCCCACATTGACCCCCACATTGACCCCCACAGTGCACCCCCACTGACCCCCATTCATTCCCCATTGACCCCCATTGACCCCCATTCACCTCCCATTGACCCCATTGATCCCCATTGACCCCCATTGACCCCCATTCACCTCCCATTGACCCCATTGACCCCCATTCACCTCCCATTGACCCCATTGAGCCCCATTGATCCCCATTCACTCCCATTGAACCCATTCACTCCCATTGTCCCCCATTGACCCCCATTCATTCCCATTCACTCCCATTCATTCCCCATTGATCCCCATTGACCCCCTTTGACCCCCATTCACTCCCCATTGAACCCCTTTGACCCCCATTCACTCCCCCCATTGACCCCCATTCACTCCTATTGATCCCCTTTGACCCTCATTGACTCCCATTTACCTCCATTAACCCCATTCACCCCCCACTGACCCCCATTGATGCCCATTGACCATGTTCACCCCCACTGACCCCCATTGATCCCCATATACCCCCATTGACCCCCATTGACCCCCATATTCACCCCCATTGACCCCCATTGACCCCCATTGACCCCCATTCACTCCCATTCACCCCCATTGACCCCCATTCACTCCCATTCACCCCCATTCCCCCCATTCACCCCCATTCACTCCCCATTGATCCCCATTGACCCCATTCACCCCCATTGATCCTCATTCACTCCCATTCACCCCCCATTGACCCCTATTCACTTCCCATTGACCCCCATTCACCCCTCCATTCACTCCCATTCACTCGCCATTGACCCCCATTTACCCCTCCATTCACTCCTATTCACCCCCCATTCACCCCCATTCACCCCTCCATTCACTCCCATTGACCCCTATTCACTCCCATTCACCCCCATTCACTCCCCATTGACCCCCATTCACCCCCATTCACTCCCATTCACTCCCCATTGACCCCCATTCACCCCTCCATTCATTCCCATTCACTCCCATTCACCCCATTCACCCCCATTCACTCCCCATTCACTCCCATTCACTCCTGACCCCCATTTGCTCCCATTCGTCCCATTCACCCAACTGACCCCCATTCACCCCTCCATTCATTCCCATTCACCCCCATTCACTCCCCATTCACCCCCATTCACCCCTCCATTCACTCCAATTCACTCCCCATTGACCCCCATTCACCCCTCCATTCACTCCCATTCACTCCAATTCACTCCCATTCACCCCCATTCACCCCCATTCACTCCCCATTGACCCCCATTCACCCCCATTCACCCCCATTCACTCCCATTCACCCCCTATTGACCCCCATTCACCCCTCCATTCACTCCATTGCCCCCATTCACCCCTCCATTCACTCCCATTCACCCCCATCCACTCTCCATTGATCCCCCGTTGACCCCATTCACCCCCATTCACCCCTCCATTCACTCCCCATTGATCCCCATTGACCCCATTCACTCCAATTCACTCCCATTCAGTCCCCATTCACCCCCAATTCACCCCCATTCACCCCCCCCTTGACCCCTCCCCCTTACCCAGCGCGTGGGGGAGCTCGTGCAGGAGCAGCCCCGCCCCCACGGCCGCCCCCGCCCTCCAGGAGCCCGCGAAGGCGGCGCCGAGCGCGAGCCCGTCCGCAAGGCTGTGGGCGGCGGCACCCAGTGACGTCATCACGGGCAGCACCCACGGGCCTGGGGGGAGGGGAGGGGGGAGACAGCGGGGGTCACGGGAGGTCATGGGCGGCGGCACCCAGTGACGTCATCACGGGCAGCACCCACGGGCCTGGGGGGAGGGGAGAGACAGCGGGGGTCACGGGAGGTCATGGGGGGAGGGGCAAGTGATGTCATCACGGGCAGCACCCACGGGCCTGGGGGGAGGGGAGGGGAGAGACAGCGGGGGTCACGGGAGGTCATGGGCGGCGGCACCCAGTGACGTCATCACGGGGAGCACCCACGGGCCTGGGGGGAGGGGGGAGACAGCGGGGGTCACGGGAGGTCATGGGGGAGGGGCAAGGGACGTCATCACGGGCAGCACCCACGGGCCTGGGGGGAGGGGGGAGACAGCGGGGGTCACGGGAGGTCATGGGCAGCGGCACCCAGTGACGTCATCACGGGCAGCACCCACGGGCCTGGGGGGAGGGGGAGGGGAGAGACAGCGGGGGTCACGTGAGGTCATGGGGGAGGGGCAAGTGACGTCATCACGGGCAGCACCCACGGGCCTGGGGGGAGGGGAAGGGGAGAGACAGCGGGGGTCACGGGAGGTCATGGGCGGTGGCACCCAGTGACGTCATCACGGGCAGCACCCATGGGCCTGGGGGGAGGGGGAAGGGAGAGACAGCGGGGGTCACGGGAGGTCATGGGGGGAGGGGCAAGTGACGTCATCACGGGGAGCACCCAACAGACAGGAGGGGAAGGGGGGAGGGGGGAGACAGCGGGGGTCACGGGAGGTCATGGGGGGAGGGGCAAGTGACGTCATCACGGGCAGCACCCACGGGCCTGGGGGGAGGGGGAAAGACAGCGGGGGTCACGGGAGGTCATGGGCGGCGGCACCCAGTGACGTCATCACGGGCAGCACCCACGGGCCTGGGGGGAGGGGGAGGGGAGAGACAGCGGGGGTCACGGGAGGTCATGGGGGGAGGGGCAAGTGACGTCATCACAGGGAGCACCCAACAGACAGGAGGGGAAGGGGGAGGGGAGAGACAGCAGGGGTCACGGGAGGTCATGGGGGGAGGGGCAAGTGACGTCATCACAGGGAGCACCCAACAGACAGGAGGGGAAGGGGGGAGGGGAGAGACAGCAGGGGTCACAGGAGGTCATGGGGGGAGGGGCAAGTGATGTCATCACAGGGAGCACCCACGGGCCTCGGGGGGAGGGGAGAGACAGCGGGGGTCACGTGAGGTCATGGGGGGAGGGACAAGGGACGTCATCACGGGGAGCACCCACCGGCGGGGGGGGGGGTGTGTGGAGCTCATTCACTATAATGGGGAGGTTCCCACGGGGGCATGTCATCCGAGGTCACGTGGGGGGGTGTCACGGGGTGGGGGCTCATTCATTCACTACCATGGGGAGTTTCCCACAGGGGGGTCATCCGAGGACACGTGGTGGGGAGGGGTCACACTACAATGGGGGGGTTCACACGGGGGGGGGGGGGGGGCTCATTCACTATAACAGGGGGGTTCCCATGGAGGGGGCATCCAAGGTCACGTGGGGGGGTGTCACAGGGTGGGCGCTCATTCATCCACTAGAACGGGGGGTTCCCACGGGGGGGGGGGTGTCATCTGAGGTCACGTGGGGAGAGGTGTCATGGGGTGGGGGCTCATTCATTCACTACAATGGGGGGGTTCCCACCGGGGGGTGGGGGGGGTCATCCGAGGTCACGGGGGGGGGGGGAACACGGTGGGGGGGCTCATTCACTACAATGGGGGAGTCCCAAGGGGGGGGGAGAAGACAACACTTGGGGGGGCTCATTCACTATAATAGGGGTTTCCCATGGGGAGGTGTCAGCTGAGGTCACCTGAGGGGGGTGTCACGGGGTGGGGGCTCATTCATTCACTACAATGGGGGGGTTCCCACGGGGGGGGGGGGGGGGCATCTGAGGTCACGTGGGGGGGGGTGTCACAAGGGGGGGGGGAGGGAGCAAATACACAACAATGGGGGGGTTCCCACGGGGGGGGGGGAGTCCGAGGTCACGTGGGGGGGGTGTCACACGGTGGGGGGGGGGTGGAGCTCATTCACTACAATGGGGGGGTTCTCACGGAGGGGGCATCTGAGGTCACGTAGGGGGGTGTCACAGGTTGGGGGCTCATTCATTCACTATAATGGGGGGGTCCCACGGGGGGGAGGGTCATCCGAGGTCACGTGGGGAGAGGTGTCATGGGGTGGGGGCTCATTCATTCACTACAATGGGGGGGTTCCCAAGGGGGGGTCATCCGAGGTCACGTGGGGGGGGGGTGTCACAGGTTGGGGGCTCATTCATTCACTACAATGGGGGGGTTCCCACGCGGGGGGGGGGGGCATCCGAGGTCACGTGGGAGGGGTGTCACGGGGTGGGGGGCTCATTCACGACAATGGGGCCGAGCACCGGCGCTCAGGGCCCAGTGGCCTAATGGACAAGGCATCAGCCTCCGGAGCTGGGGATTGTGGGTTCGAGTCCCACCTGGGTCGGATCCCTTTTGCTGGGGGCAATGGGGGTGATGTGGGGCTTGCAATGGGGGTGATGTGGGGCTTGCAATGGGGGTGATGTGGGGCTTGTGATGGGGGGTTTATGTGGGGCTGGGAGGGTGATGATGTGGGGCTTGCAATGGGGGTGATATGGGCCTGGTTATGGGGGTGATGTGGGGCTGGTAATGGGGGTGATGTGGGGTTTATGTGGGGCTGGGAGGATGATGATGTGGGGCTGGCAATGGGGGTAATGTGGGGCTGGTAATGGGGGTAATGTGGGTGATGATGTGGGGCTGGCAATGGGGGTGATGTGGGGCTGGGGGAGTGATGATGTGGGGCTGGCAATGGGAGTGATTTGGGTCTGGTAATGAGGGTGATGAGGGGCTTGCAATGGGGGTGATGGGGGGCTGGTAATGGGGGTGATGTGGGGCTTGCAATGGGGGTGATGTGGGGTTTATGTGGGGCTGGGAGGGTGATGATGTGGGGCTGGCAATGGGAGTGATGTGGGGCTGGTAATGGAGGTAATGTGGGGCTGGGGGGGGATGATGTGGGGCTGGCAATGGGGGTGATGGGGAGTTTATGTGGGGCTGGGAGGGTGATGATGTGGGGCTGGCAATGGGAGTGATGTGGGGCTGGGGGGGATGATGTGGGGCTTGCAATGGGGGTGATGTGGGGCTGGTAATGGGGGTGATGTGGGGCTTGCAATGGGGGTGATGTGGGGCTGGTAATGGGGGTGATGTGGGGCTTGCAATGGGGGTGATGTGGGGTTTATGTGGGGCTGGGAGGGTGATGATGTGGGGCTGGCAATGGGAGTGATGTGGGGCTTGGGGGGGATGATGTGAGGCTTGCAATGGGGGTGATATGGGCCTGGTAATGGGGGTGATGTGGGGCTTGCAATGGGGGTGATGTGGGGCTGGTAATGGGGGTGATGTGGGGGCTGGCAATGGGGGTGATGTGGGGCTGGGGTGGTGATGATGGGGGCTGGGAGGATGATGATGTGGGGCTGGCAATGGGGGTGATGTGGGGCTGGTAATGGGGGTAATGTGGGGATGATGTGGGGCTGGCAATGGGGGTCATGGGGGGTTTATGTGGGGCTGGGAGGGTGATGATGTGGGGCTGGCAATGGGAGTGATGTGGGGCTGAGGTGGGAGCAATGGGGTTTATGTGGGGATGGGGGTTTCAATGGGGGTGATGTGGGGCTTGCAATGGGGGTGATGTGGGGTTTATGTGGGGCTGGGAGGGTGATGATGTGGGGCTGGCAATGGGAGTGATGTGGGGCTGGGAGGGTGATGATGTGGGGCTGGCAATGGGAGTGATGTGGGGCTGAGGTGGGAGCAATGGGGTTTATGTGGGGCTGGGAGGGTGATGGTGTGGGGCTGGCAATGGGTGATGTGGGGCAATGGGGGTGATGTGGGGCTTGCAATGGGGGTGATGTGGGGTTTATGTGGGGCTGGGAGGGTGACGGTGTGGGGCTGGCAATGGGAGTGATGTGGGGCTGGGAGGGTGATGATGTGGGGCTGGCAATGGGAGTGATGTGGGGCTGAGGTGGGAGCAATGGGGTTTATGTGGGGCTGGGGGGGATGATGTGGGGCTGGGGGTTTCAATGGGGGTGATGTGGGGCTTGCAATGGGGGTGATGGGTGGTTTATGTGGGGCTGGGAGGGTGATGATGTGGGGCTTGCAATGGGGGTGACGTTGGGGGGTTACGTGGGGCTGGCAAAGGGAGCGATGTGGGGCTGAGGTGGGGGCAATGAGGGTTTTGTGGGCCTGGGGGGTTGATGATGTGGGGCTGGCAATGGGGTGATGTGGGGCTGAGTGGGGGCAATGGGGGTGATGTGGGGCTGGGGTGGTGATGATGTGGGGCTGGGGGAGTGGTGAT
>NW_026912836.1:0-15791 GCF_034315485.1 Pezoporus occidentalis | reverse complement strand
AAATATGGTTGGACGGGGTTAAACTGAGCTGGACTGGGTTAAACTGGGCTGGGCTGGATCAAACTGGGATGGACAGGGTTGAACTGTGCTAGAGTGAAGTGAACTGGGCTGGGCTGGATGAAGCTGAGCTGGACTGGGTTAAAGTGGGCTGGGCTGGGTTAAACTGGGTTGGACTGGGTTAAACTTGGCTGGGCTGGATTATATTGAGCTGGAGTGTATGAAATATGGCTGGACTGGGTTAAACTGGGCTGGGCTGTATCAAACTGGTCTGGGCTGGGTTAAACTGGGCTGGGCTGTATCAAACTGTGCTGGCCTGGGTTAAACTGGGCTGGACTGGGTTAAACTGGGGTGGGCTGTATCAAACTGGTCTGGACAGGGTTAAACTGGGCTGGAGTGGATTATACTGATCTGGAGTGTATTAAATATGGTTGGACTGGGTTAAAGTGGGCTGGACTGGGATAAACTGGGCTGGACTGTTTTAAACTGGGCTGGACTGGGTTAAACTGGGGTGGGCTGTATCAAACTTTTCTGGACAGGGTTAAACTGGGCTGGAGTGGATTATACTGAGCTGGAGTGTATTAAATATGGTTGGACTGGGTTAAACTGGGCTGGACTGGGTTAAACTGGACTGGAGTGGATTATAGTGAGCTGGAGTGTATTAGATATGGTTGGACTGGGTTAAACTGGGCTGGACTGGGATAAACTGGGCTGGACTGGGTTGAACTGTGCTAGAGTGAACTGAAGTGGGCTGGGCTGGGTGAAACTGAGCTGGACTGGGTTCAAGTGGGCTGGGCTGGGTTAAACTGGGTTGGACTGGGTTAAACTTGTCTGGGCTGGATTATACTGAGCTGGAGTGTATGAAATATGGCTGGACTGGGTTAAACTGGGCTGGGCTGTAACAAACTGGGCTGGACTGGGTTAAACATGGCTGGACTGGGTTAAACTGGGCTGGGCTGTATCAAACTGGGCTGACCCGGGTTAAACTGGGCTGGGATGGATTGAACTGATCTGGACTGAATTAAATTGGGCTGGACAGGGTTAAAGTGTGCTAGAGTGAACTGAAGTGGGCTGGGCAGGATGAAAGTGAGCTAGACTGGGATAAAGTGGGCTGGGCTGGATCAAACTGAGCTGGACTGTGTTTAAACTGAGCTGGACTGTGTTAAAGTGGGCTGGACTGGCTTAAACTGTGCTTGAGTGAACTGAAGTGGGCTGGGGAGGATCAAAGTGAGCTGGGCTGTATCAGAGTGGGTTGGCTTGGGTTAAACTGGGCTGCACTGGGTTAAACTGGGCTGGGTTGGATTGAAGTGAGGTGGTCTGGGTTAAAGTGGGCTTGACTGGGTTAAACAGTGCTGGAGTGAACTGAAGTGGTCTGGGCAGGATGAAAGTGAGCTGGACTGGGTTAAACTGGGCTGGGTTGTATCCAAGTGGGCTGGGCTGGGTTAAACTGGGCTGGACTGGGGTAAAACTGGGCTGTACTGGGTTAAAGTGGGCTGGAGTGGGTTAAACTGGGGTGGGCTTTATCAAATTGGGCTGGACTGTGTTAAACTGGGCTGGAGTGGATTATACTGAGCTGGAGTATATTAAATATGGCTGGAGTGGGTTAAACTGGGCTGGGCTGGATCAAACTGGGCTGGACTGGTTTAGACTTGTCTGGACTGGGTTGAACTGGGCTGGGATTGATTGAAGTGATCTGGAGTGGATTAAACTGTGCAAGAGTGAAGTGAACTGGGCTGGGCTGGATTAAAGTGAGCTGGACTGAGTTAAACTGGTCTGGACTGGGTTAAACTGGGGTGGACTGGAGTAGATTGAGCTGGTGTGTATTAAATATAGGTGGAGTGGGTTAAACTGGGCTGGGCTGGGTTAAACTGGACTGGAGTGGATTATAGTGAGCTGGAGTGTATTAAATATGGCTGGACTGGGTTAAACTGGGCTGGGCTGTAAGAAAGTGGGCTGGACTGGGTTAAACTTGGCTGGACTGGGTTAAACTGGGCTGTGCTGTATCAAACTGGGCTGGACTGGGTTAAACTGGGGTGGGCTGTATCAAACTGGTCTGGACAGGGTTAAACTGGGCTGGAGTGGATTATACTGAGGTGGAGTGTATTAAATATGGTTGGACGGGGTTAAACTGAGCTGGACTGGGTTAAACTGGGCTGGGCTGGATCAAACTGGGCTGGACAGGGTTGAACTGTGCTAGAGTGAAGTGAACTGGGCTGGGCTGGATGAAGCTGAGCTGGACTGGGTTAAAGTGGGCTGGGCTGGGTTAAACTGGGTTGGAGTGGGTTAAACTTGGCTGGGCTGGATTATACTGAGCTGGAGTGTATGAAATATGGCTGGAGTGGGTTAAACTGGGCTGGGCTGTAACAAACTGGGCTGGACTGGGTTAAACATGGCTGGACTGGGTTAAACTGGGCTGGGCTGTATCAAACTGGGCTGACCCGGGTTAAACTGGGCTGGGATGGATTGAACTGATCTGGACTGAATTAAATTGGGCTGGACAGGGTTAAAGTGTGCTAGAGTGAACTGAAGTGGGCTGGGCAGGATGAAAGTGAGCTAGACTGTGTTTAAACTGACCTGGACTGTGTTAAAGTGGGCTGGACTGGCTTAAACTGTGCTTGAGTGAACTGAAGTGGGCTGGGGAGGATCAAAGTGAGCTGGGCTGTATCAAAGTGGGTTGGCTTGGGTTAAACTGGGCTGCACTGGGTTAAACTGGGCTGGGTTGGATTGAAGTGAGGTGGTCTGGGTTAAAGTGGGCTTGACTGGGTTAAACAGTGCTAGAGTGAACTGAAGTGGTCTGGGCAGGATGAAAGTGAGCTGGACTGGGTTAAACTGGGCTGGGTTGTATCCAAGTGGGCTGGGCTGGGTTAAACTGGGCTAGACTGGGGTAAAACTGGGCTGTACTGGGTTAAAGTGGGCTGGAGTGGGTTAAACTGGGGTGGGCTTTATCAAATTGGGCTGGACTGTGTTAAACTGGGCTGGAGTGGATTATACTGAGCTGGAGTATATTAAATATGGCTGGAGTGGGTTAAACTGGGCTGGGCTGGATCAAACTGGGCTGGACTGGTTTAGACTTGGCTGGACTGGGTTGAACTGGGCTGGGATTGATTGAAGTGATCTGGAGTGGATTAAACTGTGCAAGAGTGAAGTGAACTGGGCTGGGCTGGATTAAAGTGAGCTGGACTGAGTTAAACTGGTCTGGACTGGGTTAAACTGGGGTGGACTGGAGTAGATTGAGCTGGTGTGTATTAAATATAGGTGGACTGGGTTAAACTGGGCTGGGCTGGGTTAAACTGGACTGGAGTGGATTATAGTGAGCTGGAGTGTATTAAATATGGCTGGACTGGGTTAAACTGGGCTGGGCTGTAAGAAAGTGGGCTGGACTGGGTTAAACTTGGCTGGACTGGGTTAAACTGGGCTGGGCTGTATCAAACTGGGCCACACTGGGTTAAACTGGGGTGGGCTGTATCAAACTGGTCTGGCCAGGGTTAAACTGGGCTGGAGTGGATTATACTGAGCTGGAGTGTATTAGATATGGTTGGACTGGGTTAAACTGGGCTGGACTGGGATAAACTGGGCTGGACTGGGTTAAACTGGGCTGGACTGGGTTAAACTGGGGTGGGCTGTATCAAACTGGACTGGCCAGGGTTAAACTGGGCTGGAGTGGATTATACTGAGCTGGAGTGTATTAAATATGGTTGGACTGGGTTAAAGTGGGCTGGACTGGGATAAACTGGGCTGGCCTGGTTTAAACTGGGCTGGACTGGGTTAAACTGGGGTGGGCTGTATCAAACTGGTCTGGACAGGGTTAAACTGGGCTGGAGTGGATTATACTGAGCTGGAGTGTATTAAATATGGTTGGACTGGGTTAAACTGGGCTGGACTGGTTTAAACTGGACTGGAGTGGATTATAGTGAGCTGGAGTGTATTAAATATGGCTGGAGTGGGTTAAACCTGGCTGGGCTGTAAGAAAATGGGCTGGAGTGGGTTAAACTTTGCTGGACTGGGTTAAACTGTGGTGGGCTGTATCAAACTGGGCTGGACTGGGTTAAACTGGGGTGGGCTGTATCAAACTGGTCTGGACAGGGTTAAACTGGGCTGGAGTGGATTATACTGAGCTGGAGTGTATTAAATATGGTTGGACGGGGTTAAACTGAGCTGGACTGGGTTAAACTGGGCTGGGCTGGATCAAACTGGGCTGGACAGGGTTGAACTGTGCTAGAGTGAAGTGAACTGGGCTGGGCTGGATGAAGCTGAGCTGGACTGGGTTAAAGTGGGCTGGGCTGGGTTAAACTGGGTTGGAGTGGGTTAAACTTGGCTGGGCTGGATTATACTGAGCTGGAGTGTATGAAATATGGCTGGAGTGGGTTAAATTGGGCTGGGCTGTAACAAAATGGGCTGGACTGGGTTAAACATGGCTGGACTGGGTTAAACTGGGCTGGGCTGTATCAAACTGGGCTGACCCGGGTTAAACTGGGCTGGGATGGATTGAACTGATCTGGACTGAATTAAATTGGGCTGGACAGGGTTAAAGTGTGCTAGAGTGAACTGAAGTGGCCTGGGCAGGATGAAAGTGAGCTAGACTGTGTTTAAACTGACCTGGACTGTGTTAAAGTGGGCTGGACTGGCTTAAACTGTGCTTGAGTGAACTGAAGTGGGCTGGGGAGGATCAAAGTGAGCTGGGCTGTATCAAAGTGGGTTGGCTTGGGTTAAACTGGGCTGCACTGGGTTAAACTGGGCTGGGTTGGATTGAAGTGAGGTGGTCTGGGTTAAAGTGGGCTTGACTGGGTTAAACAGTGCTAGAGTGAACTGAAGTGGTCTGGGCAGGATGAAAGTGAGCTGGACTGGGTTAAACTGGGCTGGGTTGTATCAAAGTGGGCTGGGCTGGGTTAAACTGGGCTAGACTGGGGTAAAACTGGGCTGTACTGGGTTAAAGTGGGCTGGAGTGGGTTAAACTGGGGTGGGCTTTATCAAATTGGGCTGGACTGTGTTAAACTGGGCTGGAGTGGATTATACTGAGCTGGAGTATATTAAATATGGCTGGAGTGGGTTAAACTGGGCTGGGCTGGATCAAACTGGGCTGGACTGGTTTAGACTTGGCTGGACTGGGTTGAACTGGGCTGGGATTGATTGAAGTGATCTGGAGTGGATTAAACTGTGCAAGAGTGAAGTGAACTGGGCTGGGCTGGATTAAAGTGAGCTGGACTGAGTTAAACTGGTCTGGACTGGGTTAAACTGGGGTGGACTGGAGTAGATTGAGCTGGTGTGTATTAAATATAGGTGGACTGGGTTAAACTGGGCTGGGCTGGGTTAAACTGGACTGGAGTGGATTATAGTGAGCTGGAGTGTATTAAATATGGCTGGACTGGGTTAAACTGGGCTGGGCTGTAAGAAAGTGGGCTGGACTGGGTTAAACTGGACTGGGTTAAACTGGGCTGGGCTGTATCAAACTGGGCCACACTGGGTTAAACTGGGCTGGGCTGTATCAAACTGGGCCACACTGGGTTAAACTGGGCTGTATCAAACTGGTCTGGCCAGGGTTAAACTGGGCTGGAGTGGATTATACTGAGCTGGAGTGTATTAGATATGGTTGGACTGGGTTAAACTGGGCTGGACTGGGATAAACTGGGCTGGACTGGGTTAAACTGGGCTGGACTGGGTTAAACTGGGGTGGGCTGTATCAAACTGGACTGGCCAGGGTTAAACTGGGCTGGAGTGGATTATACTGAGCTGGAGTGTATTAAATATGGTTGGACTGGGTTAAAGTGGGCTGGACTGGGATAAACTGGGCTGGCCTGGTTTAAACTGGGCTGGACTGGGTTAAACTGGGGTGGGCTGTATCAAACTGGTCTGGACAGGGTTAAACTGGGCTGGAGTGGATTATACTGAGCTGGAGTGTATTAAATATGGTTGGACTGGGTTAAACTGGGCTGGACTGGTTTAAACTGGACTGGAGTGGATTATAGTGAGCTGGAGTGTATTAAATATGGCTGGAGTGGGTTAAACCTGGCTGGGCTGTAAGAAAATGGGCTGGAGTGGGTTAAACTTTGCTGGACTGGGTTAAACTGTGGTGGGCTGTATCAAACTGGGCTGGACTGGGTTAAACTGGGGTGGGCTGTATCAAACTGGTCTGGACAGGGTTAAACTGGGCTGGAGTGGATTATACTGAGCTGGAGTGTATTAAATATGGTTGGACGGGGTTAAACTGAGCTGGACTGGGTTAAACTGGGCTGGGCTGGATCAAACTGGGCTGGACAGGGTTGAACTGTGCTAGAGTGAAGTGAACTGGGCTGGGCTGGATGAAGCTGAGCTGGACTGGGTTAAAGTGGGCTGGGCTGGGTTAAACTGGGTTGGACTGGGTTAAACTTGGCTGGGCTGGATTATACTGAGCTGGAGTGTATGAAATATGGCTGGACTGGGTTAAACTGGGCTGGGCTGTATCAAACTGGTCTGGGCTGGGTTAAACTGGGCTGGGCTGTATCAAACTGTGCTGGCCTGGGTTAAACTGGGCTGGACTGGGTTAAACTGGGGTGGGCTGTATCAAACTGGTCTGGACAGGGTTAAACTGGGCTGGAGTGGATTATACTGAGCTGGAGTGTATTA
Organism: Pezoporus occidentalis; assembly: GCF_034315485.1. Classification (NCBI taxonomy): domain Eukaryota; kingdom Metazoa; phylum Chordata; class Aves; order Psittaciformes; family Psittacidae; genus Pezoporus; species Pezoporus occidentalis. The sequence goes on along the minus strand of NW_026912836.1, from coordinate 9,194 downwards.
AATATGGTTGGACTGGGTTAAACTGGGCTGGACTGGGATAAACTGGGCTGGCCTGGGTTAAACTGGGCTGGACTGGGTTAAACTGGGGTGGGCTGTATCAAACTTTTCTGGACAGGGTTAAACTGGGCTGGAGTGGATTATACTGAGCTGGAGTGTATTAAATATGGTTGGACTGGGTTAAACTGGGCTGGACTGGGTTAAACTGGACTGGAGTGGATTATAGTGAGCTGGAGTGTATTAGATATGGTTGGACTGGGTTAAACATGGCTGGACTGGGATAAACTGGGCTGGACTGGGTTGAACTGTGCTAGAGTGAACTGAAGTGGGCTGGGCTGGGTGAAACTGAGCTGGACTGGGTTCAAGTGGGCTGGGCTGGGTTAAACTGGGTTGGACTGGGTTAAACTTGTCTGGGCTGGATTATACTGAGCTGGAGTGTATGAAATATGGCTGGACTGGGTTAAACTGGGCTGGGCTGTAACAAACTGGGCTGGACTGGGTTAAACATGGCTGGACTGGGTTAAACTGGGCTGGGCTGTATCAAACTGGGCTGACCCGGGTTAAACTGGGCTGGGATGGATTGAACTGATCTGGACTGAATTAAATTGGGCTGGACAGGGTTAAAGTGTGCTAGAGTGAACTGAAGTGGGCTGGGCAGGATGAAAGTGAGCTAGACTGGGATAAAGTGGGCTGGGCTGGATCAAACTGAGCTGGACTGTGTTTAAACTGAGCTGGACTGTGTTTAAACTGAGCTGGACTGTGTTAAAGTGGGCTGGACTGGCTTAAACTGTGCTTGAGTGAACTGAAGTGGGCTGGGGAGGATCAAAGTGAGCTGGGCTGTATCAGAGTGGGTTGGCTTGGGTTAAACTGGGCTGCACTGGGTTAAACTGGGCTGGGTTGGATTGAAGTGAGGTGGTCTGGGTTAAAGTGGGCTTGACTGGGTTAAACAGTGCTGGAGTGAACTGAAGTGGTCTGGGCAGGATGAAAGTGAGCTGGACTGGGTTAAACTGGGCTGGGTTGTATCCAAGTGGGCTGGGCTGGGTTAAACTGGGCTGGACTGGGGTAAAACTGGGCTGTACTGGGTTAAAGTGGGCTGGAGTGGGTTAAACTGGGGTGGGCTTTATCAAATTGGGCTGGACTGTGTTAAACTGGGCTGGAGTGGATTATACTGAGCTGGAGTATATTAAATATGGCTGGAGTGGGTTAAACTGGGCTGGGCTGGATCAAACTGGGCTGGACTGGTTTAGACTTGGCTGGACTGGGTTGAACTGGGCTGGGATTGATTGAAGTGATCTGGAGTGGATTAAACTGTGCAAGAGTGAAGTGAACTGGGCTGGGCTGGATTAAAGTGAGCTGGACTGAGTTAAACTGGTCTGGACTGGGTTAAACTGGGGTGGACTGGAGTAGATTGAGCTGGTGTGTATTAAATATAGGTGGAGTGGGTTAAACTGGGCTGGGCTGGGTTAAACTGGACTGGAGTGGATTATAGTGAGCTGGAGTGTATTAAATATGGCTGGACTGGGTTAAACTGGGCTGGGCTGTAAGAAAGTGGGCTGGACTGGGTTAAACTTGGCTGGACTGGGTTAAACTGGGCTGGGCTGTATCAAACTGGGCTGGACTGGGTTAAACTGGGGTGGGCTGTATCAAACTGGTCTGGCCAGGGTTAAACTGGGCTGGAGTGGATTATACTGAGCTGGAGTGTATTAGATATGGTTGGACTGGGTTAAACTGGGCTGGACTGGGATAAACTGGGCTGGACTGGGTTAAACTGGGCTGGACTGGGTTAAACTGGGGTGGGCTGTATCAAACTGGACTGGCCAGGGTTAAACTGGGCTGGAGTGGATTATACTGAGCTGGAGTGTATTAAATATGGTTGGACTGGGTTAAAGTGGGCTGGACTGGGATAAACTGGGCTGGCCTGGTTTAAACTGGGCTGGACTGGGTTAAACTGGGGTGGGCTGTATCAAACTGGTCTGGACAGGGTTAAACTGGGCTGGAGTGGATTATACTGATCTGGAGTGTATTAAATATGGTTGGACTGGGTTAAACTGGGCTGGACTGGTTTAAACTGGACTGGAGTGGATTATAGTGAGCTGGAGTGTATTAAATATGGCTGGAGTGGGTTAAACCTGGCTGGGCTGTAAGAAAATGGGCTGGAGTGGGTTAAACTTTGCTGGACTGGGTTAAACTGGGCTGGGCTGTATCAAACTGGGCTGGACTGGGTTAAACTGGGGTGGGCTGTATCAAACTGGTCTGGACAGGGTTAAACTGGGCTGGAGTGGATTATACTGAGCTGGAGTGTATTAAATATGGTTGGACGGGGTTAAACTGAGCTGGACTGGGTTAAACTGGGCTGGGCTGGATCAAACTGGGCTGGACAGGGTTGAACTGTGCTAGAGTGAAGTGAACTGGGCTGGGCTGGATGAAGCTGAGCTGGACTGGGTTAAAGTGGGCTGGGCTGGGTTAAACTGGGTTGGAGTGGGTTAAACTTGGCTGGGCTGGATTATACTGAGCTGGAGTGTATGAAATATGGCTGGAGTGGGTTAAATTGGGCTGGGCTGTAACAAAATGGGCTGGACTGGGTTAAACATGGCTGGACTGGGTTAAACTGGGCTGGGCTGTATCAAACTGGGCTGACCCGGTTTAAACTGGGCTGGGATGGATTGAACTGATCTGGACTGAATTAAATTGGGCTGGACAGGGTTAAAGTGTGCTAGAGTGAACTGAAGTGGCCTGGGCAGGATGAAAGTGAGCTAGACTGTGTTTAAACTGACCTGGACTGTGTTAAAGTGGGCTGGACTGGCTTAAACTGTGCTTGAGTGAACTGAAGTGGGCTGGGGAGGATCAAAGTGAGCTGGGCTGTATCAAAGTGGGTTGGCTTGGGTTAAACTGGGCTGCACTGGGTTAAACTGGGCTGGGTTGGATTGAAGTGAGGTGGTCTGGGTTAAAGTGGGCTTGACTGGGTTAAACAGTGCTAGAGTGAACTGAAGTGGTCTGGGCAGGATGAAAGTGAGCTGGACTGGGTTAAACTGGGCTGGGTTGTATCAAAGTGGGCTGGGCTGGGTTAAACTGGGCTAGACTGGGGTAAAACTGGGCTGTACTGGGTTAAAGTGGGCTGGAGTGGGTTAAACTGGGGTGGGCTTTATCAAATTGGGCTGGACTGTGTTAAACTGGGCTGGAGTGGATTATACTGAGCTGGAGTATATTAAATATGGCTGGAGTGGGTTAAACTGGGCTGGGCTGGATCAAACTGGGCTGGACTGGTTTAGACTTGTCTGGACTGGGTTGAACTGGGCTGGGATTGATTGAAGTGATCTGGAGTGGATTAAACTGTGCAAGAGTGAAGTGAACTGGGCTGGGCTGGATTAAAGTGAGCTGGACTGAGTTAAACTGGTCTGGACTGGGTTAAACTGGGGTGGACTGGAGTAGATTGAGCTGGTGTGTATTAAATATAGGTGGACTGGGTTAAACTGGGCTGGGCTGGGTTAAACTGGACTGGAGTGGATTATAGTGAGCTGGAGTGTATTAAATATGGCTGGACTGGGTTAAACTGGGCTGGGCTGTAAGAAAGTGGGCTGGACTGGGTTAAACTTGGCTGGACTGGGTTAAACTGTGGTGGGCTGTATCAAACTGGGCTGGACTGGGTTAAACTGGGGTGGGCTGTATCAAACTGGTCTGGCCAGGGTTAAACTGGGCTGGATTGGATTATACTGAGCTGGAGTGTATTAGATATGGTTGGACTGGGTTAAACTGGGCTGGACTGGGATAAACTGGGCTGGACTGGGTTAAACTGGGCTGGACTGGGTTAAACTGGGGTGGGCTGTATCAAACTGGACTGGCCAGGGTTAAACTGGGCTGGAGTGGATTATACTGAGCTGGAGTGTATTAAATATGGTTGGACTGGGTTAAAGTGGGCTGGACTGGGATAAACTGGGCTGGCCTGGTTTAAACTGGGCTGGACTGGGTTAAACTGGGGTGGGCTGTATCAAACTGGTCTGGACAGGGTTAAACTGGGCTGGAGTGGATTATACTGAGCTGGAGTGTATTAAATATGGTTGGACTGGGTTAAACTGGGCTGGACTGGTTTAAACTGGACTGGAGTGGATTATAGTGAGCTGGAGTGTATTAAATATGGCTGGAGTGGGTTAAACCTGGCTGGGCTGTAAGAAAATGGGCTGGAGTGGGTTAAACTTTGCTGGACTGGGTTAAACTGTGGTGGGCTGTATCAAACTGGGCTGGACTGGGTTAAACTGGGGTGGGCTGTATCAAACTGGTCTGGACAGGGTTAAACTGGGCTGGAGTGGATTATACTGAGGTGGAGTGTATTAAATATGGTTGGAAGGGGTTAAACTGAGCTGGACTGGGTTAAACTGGGCTGGGCTGGATCAAACTGGGCTGGACAGGGTTGAACTGTGCTAGAGTGAAGTGAACTGGGCTGGGCTGGATGAAGCTGAGCTGGACTGCTGGGCTGGGTTAAACTGGGTTGGAGTGGGTTAAACTTGTCTGGGCTGGATTATACTGAGCTGGAGTGTATGAAATATGGCTGGAGTGGGTTAAATTGGGCTGGGCTGTAACAAAATGGGCTGGACTGGGTTAAACATGGCTGGACTGGTTTAAACTGGGCTGGGCTGTATCAAACTGGGCTGACCCGGTTTAAACTGGGCTGGGATGGATTGAACTGATCTGGACTGAATTAAATTGGGCTGGACAGGGTTAAAGTGTGCTAGAGTGAACTGAAGTGGGCTGGGCAGGATGAAAGTGAGCTAGACTGTGTTTAAACTGACCTGGACTGTGTTAAAGTGGGCTGGACTGGCTTAAACTGTGCTTGAGTGAACTGAAGTGGGCTGGGGAGGATCAAAGTGAGCTGGGCTGTATCAAAGTGGGTTGGCTTGGGTTAAACTGGGCTGCACTGGGTTAAACTGGGCTGGGTTGGATTGAAGTGAGGTGGTCTGGGTTAAAGTGGGCTTGACTGGGTTAAACAGTGCTAGAGTGAACTGAAGTGGTCTGGGCAGGATGAAAGTGAGCTGGACTGGGTTAAACTGGGCTGGGTTGTATCAAAGTGGGCTGGGCTGGGTTAAACTGGGCTAGACTGGGGTAAAACTGGGCTGTACTGGGTTAAAGTGGGCTGGAGTGGGTTAAACTGGGGTGGGCTTTATCAAATTGGGCTGGACTGTGTTAAACTGGGCTGGAGTGGATTATACTGAGCTGGAGTATATTAAATATGGCTGGAGTGGGTTAAACTGGGCTGGGCTGGATCAAACTGGGCTGGACTGGTTTAGACTTGGCTGGACTGGGTTGAACTGGGCTGGGATTGATTGAAGTGATCTGGAGTGGATTAAACTGTGCAAGAGTGAAGTGAACTGGGCTGGGCTGGATTAAAGTGAGCTGGACTGAGTTAAACTGGTCTGGACTGGGTTAAACTGGGGTGGACTGGAGTAGATTGAGCTGGTGTGTATTAAATATAGGTGGACTGGGTTAAACTGGGCTGGGCTGGGTTAAACTGGACTGGAGTGGATTATAGTGAGCTGGAGTGTATTAAATATGGCTGGACTGGGTTAAACTGGGCTGGGCTGTAAGAAAGTGGGCTGGACTGGGTTAAACTTGGCTGGACTGGGTTAAACTGGGCTGGGCTGTATCAAACTGGGCCACACTGGGTTAAACTGGGGTGGGCTGTATCAAACTGGTCTGGACAGGGTTAAACTGGGCTGGAGTGGATTATACTGAGCTGGAGTGTATTAGATATGGTTGGACTGGGTTAAACTGGGCTGGACTGGGATAAACTGGGCTGGACTGGGTTAAACTGGGCTGGACTGGGTTAAACTGGGGTGGGCTGTATCAAACTGGACTGGCCAGGGTTAAACTGGGCTGGAGTGGATTATACTGAGCTGGAGTGTATTAAATATGGTTGGACCGGGTTAAAGTGGGCTGGACTGGGATAAACTGGGCTGGCCTGGTTTAAACTGGGCTGGACTGGGTTAAACTGGGCTGGAGTGGAGTATACTGAGCTGGAGTGTATTAAATATGGTTGGACTGGGTTAAACTGGGCTGGACTGGTTTAAACTGGACTGGAGTGGATTATAGTGAGCTGGAGTGTATTAAATATGGCTGGAGTGGGTTAAACCTGGCTGGGCTGTAAGAAAATGGGCTGGAGTGGGTTAAACTTTGCTGGACTGGGTTAAACTGTGGTGGGCTGTATCAAACTGGGCTGGACTGGGTTAAACTGGGGTGGGCTGTATCAAACTGGTCTGGACAGGGTTAAACTGGGCTGGAGTGGATTATACTGAGCTGGAGTGTATTAAATATGGTTGGACTGGGTTAAACTGAGCTGGACTGGGTTAAACTGGGCTGGGCTGGATCAAACTGGGCTGGACAGGGTTGAACTGTGCTAGAGTGAAGTGAACTGGGCTGGGCTGGATGAAGCTGAGCTGGACTGGGTTAAAGTGGGCTGGGCTGGGTTAAACTGGGTTGGACTGGGTTAAACTTGGCTGGGCTGGATTATACTGAGCTGGAGTGTATGAAATATGGCTGGACTGGGTTAAACTGGGCTGGGCTGTATCAAACTGGTCTGGGCTGGGTTAAACTGGGCTGGGCTGTATCAAACTGTGCTGGCCTGGGTTAAACTGGGCTGGACTGGGTTAAACTGGGGTGGGCTGTATCAAACTGGTCTGGACAGGGTTAAACTGGGCTGGAGTGGATTATACTGAGCTGGAGTGTTTTAAATATGCTGGACTGGGTTAAACTGGGCTGGACTGGGTTAAACTGGGCTGGACTGGGTTAAACTGGGCTGGACTGGGTTAAACTGGGGTGGGCTGTATCAAACTGGGCTGGACTGGGTTAAACTGGGGTGGGCTGTATCAAACTGGTCTGGCCAGGGTTAAACTGGGCTGGAGTGGATTATACTGTTCTGGAGTGTTTTAAATATGGTTGGATGGGTTAAACTGGGCTGGACTGGGATAAACTGGGCTGGCCTGTTTTAAACTGGGCTGGACTGGGTTAAACTGGGGTGGGCTGTATCAAACTGGTCTGGACAGGGTTAAACTGGGCTGGAGTGGATTATACTGAGCTGGAGTGTATTAAATATGGTTGGACTGGGTTAAACTGGGCTGGACTGGGTTAAACTGGACTGGAGTGGATTATAGTGAGCTGGAGTGTATTAGATATGGTTGGACTGGGTTAAACTGGGCTGGACTGGGATAAACTGGGCTGGACTGGGTTGAACTGTGCTAGAGTGAACTGAAGTGTGCTGGGCTGGGTGAAACTGAGCTGGACTGCGTTCAAGTGGGCTGGGCTTGGTTAAACTGGGTTGGACTGGGCAAAACTGAGCTGGACTGTGTTTAAACTTAGCTGGGTAAACTGTGGGCTGTAAAGTGGGCTGGACTGGGTAGAGTAAACTGTGCTAGAGTGGGAAGTGGGCTGGGCTGGATGAAACTGAGCTGGACTGGGTTAAACTGGGCTGGGCTGTAAGAAAGTGGGCTGGACAGGGTTAAACTTGGCTGGGCTGGATTATATTGAGCTGGAGTTTATGAAATATGGCTGGACTGGGTTAAACTGGGCTGGGCTGTAACAAACTGGGCTGGACTGGGTTAAACTTGGCTGGCCTGGGTTAAACTGGGCTGGGCTGTATCAAACTGGGCTGGACTGGGTTAAACTGGGGTGGGCTGTATCAAACTGGTCTGGACAGGGTTAAACTGGGCTGGAGTGGATTATACTGAGATGGAGTGTATTAAATATGGTTGGACTGGATGAAACTGAGCTGGACTGGGTTAAAGTGGGCTGGGCTGGGTTAAACTGGGTTGGACTGGATTAAACATGGCTGGGCTGGATTATACTGAGCTGGAGTGTATGAAATATGGTTGGACTGGGTTAAACTGGGCTGGACTGGGTTAAACTGGGGTGGGCTGTATCAAACTGGTCTGGGCAGAGTTAAACTGGGCTGGAGTGGATTATACTGAGCTGGAGTGTATTAAATATGGTTGGACTGGGTTAAACTGTGCTGGGCTGGATCAAACTGGGGTTTGCAGGGTTGAATTGTGCTAGAGTGAACTGCAGTGGGCTGGGCTGGATTAAAGTGAGCTGGACTGGGTTCAAGTGGACTGGGCCATATCAAACTGAGCTGGACTGTGTTTAAATTTAGCTGTAGTGAGTTAAAGTGGGCTGGACTGGGTAAACTGTGCTAGAGTGAACTGAAGTGGGCTGGGCTGGATGAAACTGAGCTGGACTGGGTTAAAGTGGGCTGGGCTGGGTTAAACTGGGTTGGAGTGGGTTAAACTTGGCTGGGCTAGATTATATTGAGCTGGAGTGTATGAAATATGGCTGGAGTGGGTTAAACTGGGCTGGGCTGTAACAAACTGGGCTGGACTGGGTTAAACATGGCTGGACTGGGTTAAACTGGGCTGGGCTGTATCAAACTGGGCTGACCCGGGTTAAACTGGGCTGGGATGGATTGAACTGATCTGGACTGAATTAAATTGGGCTGGACAGGTTTAAAGTGTGCTAGAGTGAACTGAAGTGGGCTGGGCAGGATGAAAGTGAGCTAGACTGGGATAAAGTGGGCTGGGCTGGATCAAACTGAGCTGGACTGTGTTTAAACTGAGCTGGACTGTGTTAAAGTGGGCTGGACTGGCTTAAACTGTGCTTGAGTGAACTGAAGTGGGCTGGGGAGGATCAAAGTGAGCTGGGCTGTATCAAAGTGGGTTGGCTTGGGTTAAACTGGGCTGCACTGGGTTAAACTGGGCTGGGTTGGATTGAAGTGAGGTGGTCTGGGTTAAAGTGGGCTTGACTGGGTTAAACAGTGCTAGAGTGAACTGAAGTGGTCTGGGCAGGATGAAAGTGAGCTGGACTGGGTTAAACTGGGCTGGGTTGTATCAAAGTGGGCTGGGCTGGGTTAAACTGGGCTGGACTGGGGTAAAACTGGGCTGTACTGGGTTAAAGTGGGCTGGAGTGGGTTAAACTGGGGTGGGCTTTATCAAATTGGGCTGGACTGGGTTAAACTGGGCTGGAGTGGATTATACTGAGCTGGAGTATATTAAATATGGCTGGAGTGGGTTAAACTGGGCTGGGCTGGATCAAACTGGGCTGGACTGGTTTAGACTTGGCTGGACTGGGTTAAACAGGGCTGGGATTGATTGAAGTGATCTGGAGTGGATTAAACTGTGCTAGAGTGAACTGAAGTGGGCTGGGGAGGATTAAAGTGAGCT
>NW_026912835.1:0-32172 GCF_034315485.1 Pezoporus occidentalis | reverse complement strand
GGTGGTCGCTCTCAGCTGCAGGCAGCACAGTGAGTACAGCACGAACGTTTGGCCTCTGCTCCCACAGCAGAAGAGCCAGGAGGGAAAGCTGGTGTTGGACCTGTTCAGCACACAATCACCTTTACATTGGTGCATCCATCGTTGCTTTCACTGCTCCCTTTCATACAGGAAAAGCATTTGAATGGAATCAACACAACACATTCAGCACAGAAAGAACAGTGGCATCTGCTCCCACAGCAGAAGAACCAGCAGGGAAAGCTGGTGCTGGGCCTCTTCAGCACACAGGCTGCTTTGCAACGGTGTCACCATCATTGCAGTCTCTCCTCGGTTTCATACCTAAAAGTCCATTTGAATCCAAATTCTCAGCTGGTCGCTTTCAGCTGCCCAGCAGCACAGTGAGTACAGCACGAACGTTTGGCCTCTGCTCCCACAGCAGAAGAGCCAGGAGGGAAAGCTGGTGCTGGACCTGTTCAGTTTCATACAGAAAAAGCATTTGAATGGAATCAGTTCAGAGCCTGCTCTCTGCTGCGCAGCAACACAGCACAGAATGAACAGTGGCATCTGCTCCCACAGCAGAAGAACCAGCAGGGAAAGCTAGTGCTGGGCCTCTTCAGCACACAGGCTGCTTTGCAACGGTGTCACCATCATTGCAGTCTCTCCTCGGTTTCATACGTAAAAGTCCATTTGAATCCAAATTCTCAGGTGGTCGCTCTCAGCTGCAGGCAGCACAGTGAGTACAGCACGAACGTTTGGCCTCTGCTCCCACAGCAGAAGAGCCAGGAGGGAAAGCTGGTGTTGGACCTGTTCAGCACACAATCACCTTTACATTGGTGCATCCATCGTTGCTTTCACTGCTCCCTTTCATACAGGAAAAGCATTTGAATGGAATCAGTTCAGAGCCTGCTCTCTGCTGCGCAGCAGCACAGTCAGCACAGAATGAACAGTGGCATCTGCTCCCACAGCAGAAGAACCAGCAGGGAAAGCTAGTGCTGGGCCTCTTCAGCACACAGGCTGCTTTGCAACGGTGTCACCATCATTGCAGTCTCTCCTCGGTTTCATACCTAAAGGTCCATTTGAATCCAAATTCTCAGGTGGTCGCTCTCAGCTGCAGGCAGCACAGTGAGTACAGCACGAACGTTCGGCCTCTGCTCCCACAGCAGAAGTGTCAGGATGGAAAGCTGGTGCTGGACCTGTTCAGCACACAATCACCTTTACATCGGTGCATCCATCGTTGCTTTCACTGCTCCCTTTCATACAGGAAAAGCATTTGAATGGAATCAGTTCAGAGCCTGCTCTCTGCTGCGCAGCAACACAGTCAGCACAGAAAGAACAGTGGCATCTGCTCCCACAGCAGAAGAACCAGCAGGGAAAGCTGGTGCTGGGCCTCTTCAGCACACAGGCTGCTTTGCAACGGTGTCACCATCATTGCAGTCTCTCCTCGGTTTCATACCTAAAAGTCCATTTGAATCCAAATTCTCAGGTGGTCGCTCTCAGCTGCAGGCAGCCCAGTGAGTACAGCACGAACGTTTGGCCTCTGCTCCCACAGCAGAAGAGCCAGGAGGGAAAGCTGGTGCTGGACCTGTTCAGCACACAATCACCTTTACATTGGTGCATCCATCGTTGCTTTCACTGCTCCCTTTCATACAGGAAAAGCATTTGAATGGAATCAGTTCAGAGCCTGCTCTCTGCTGCGCAGCAACACAGTCAGCACAGAACGAACAGTGGCATCTCCTCCCACAGCAGAAGAACCAGCAGGGAAATCTAGTGCTGGGCCTCTTCAGCACACAGGCTGCTTTGCAACGGTGTCACCATCATTGCAGTCTCTCCTCGGTTTCATACCTAAAAGTCCATTTGAATCCAATTCTCAGCTGGTCGCTTTCAGCTGCCCAGCAGCAGCAGTGAGTACAGCACGAACGTTTGGCTTCTGCTCCCACAGCAGAAGAGCCAGGATTGAAAGCTTGTGCTGGACCTGTTCAGCACACAATCACCTTTACATTGGTGCATCCATCGTTGCTTTCACTGCTCCCTTTCATACAGGAAAAGCATTTGAATGGAATCAGTTCAGAGCCTGCTCCCTGCTGCGCAGCAACACAGTCAGCACAGAATGAACAGTGGCATCTGCTCCCACAGCAGAAGAACCAGCAGGGAAAGCTAGTGCTGGGCCTCTTCAGCACACAGGCTGCTTTGCAACGGTGTCACCATCATTGCAGTCTCTCCTCGGTTTCATACCTAAAAGTCCATTTGAATCCAAATTCTCAGCTGGTCGCTCTCAGCTGCAGGCAGCACAGTGAGTACAGCACGAACGTTTGGCCTCTGCTCCCACAGCAGAAGTGTCAGGATTGAAAGCTGGTGCTGGACCTGTTCAGCACACAATCAACTTTACATTGGTGCATCCATCGTTGCTTTCACTGCTCCCTTTCATACAGGGAAAGCATTTGAATGGAATCAGTTCAGAGCCTGCTCTCTGCTGGCAGCAACTTAGTCAGCACAGAATGAACTGTGGCATCTGCTCCCACAGCAGAAGAACCAGCAGGGAAAGCTGGTGCTGGGCCTCTTCAGCACACAGGCTGCTTTGCAACGGTGTCACCATCATTGCAGTCTCTCCTCGGTTTCATACCTAAAGGTCCATTTGAATCCAAATTCTCAGGTGGTCTCTCTCAGCTGCAGGCAGCACAGTGAGTACAGTACGAACGTTTGGCCTCTGCTCCCACAGCAGAAGTGCCAGGAGGGAAAGCTGGTGCTGGACCTGTTCAGCACACAATCACCTTTACATCGGTGCATTCATCGTTGCTTTCACTGCTCCCTTTGATACAGGAAAAGCATTTGAATGGAATCAGTCCAGAGCCTGCTCTCTGCTGCGCAGCAACACAGCACAGAATGAAGAGTGGCATCTGCTCCCACAGCAGAAGAACCAGCAGGGAAAGCTAGTGCTGGGCCTCTTCAGCACACAGGCTGCTTTGCAACGGTGTCACCATCATTGCAGTCTCTCCTCGGTTTCATACCTAAAGGTCCATTTGAATCCAAATTCTCAGCTGGTCGCTCTCAGCTGCAGGCAGCACAGTGAGTACAGCACGAACGTTTGGCCTCTGCTCCCACAGCAGAAGAGCCAGGAGGGAAAGCTGGTGCTGGACCTGTTCAGCACACAATCACCTTTACATTGGTGCATCCATCGTTGCTTTCACTGCTCCCTTTCATACAGGAAAAGCATTTGAATGGAATCAGTTCAGAGCCTGCTCTCTGCTGCGCAGCAACACAGTCAGCACAGAATGAACAGTGGCATCTGCTCCCACAGCAGAAGAACCAGCAGGGAAAGCTAGTGCTGGGCCTCTTCAGCACACAGGCTGCTTTGCAACGGTGTCACCATCATTGCAGTCTCTCCTCGGTTTCATACCTAAAAGTCCATTTGAATCCAAATTCTCAGCTGGTCGCTCTCAGCTGCAGGCAGCACAGTGAGTACAGCACGAACGTTTGGCCTCTGCTCCCACAGCAGAAGAGCCAGGAGGGAAAGCTGGTGTTGGACCTGTTCAGCACACAATCACCTTTACATTGGTGCATCCATCGTTGCTTTCACTGCTCCCTTTCATACAGGAAAAGCATTTGAATGGAATCAGTCCAGAGCCTGCTCTCTGCTGCGCAGCAACACAGCACAGAATGAACAGTGGCATCTGCTCCCACAGCAGAAGAACCAGCAGGGAAAGCTAGTGCTGGGCCTCTTCAGCACACAGGCTGCTTTGCAACGGTGTCACCATCATTGCAGTCTCTCCTCGGTTTCATACCTAAAACTCCATTTGAATCCAAATTCTCAGCTGGTCGCTTTCAGCTGCCCAGCAGCACAGTGAGTACAGCACGGACGTTTGGCTTCTCCTCCCACAGCAGAAGAGGCAAGATTGAAAGCTTGTGCTGGACCTGTTCAGCACACAATCACCTTTACATTGGTGCATCCATCGTTGCTTTCACTGCTCCCTTTCATACAGGAAAAGCATTTGAATGGAATCAGTTCAGAGCCTGCTCTCTGCTGCGCAGCAACACAGTCAGCACAGAATGAACAGTGGCATCTGCTCCCACAGCAGAAGAACCAGCAGGGAAAGCTAGTGCTGGGCCTCTTCAGCACACAGGCTGCTTTGCAACGGTGTCACCATCATTGCAGTCTCTCCTCGGTTTCATACCTAAAAGTCCATTTGAATCCAAATTCTCAGCTGGTCGCTCTCAGCTGCAGGCAGCACAGTGAGTACAGCACGAACGTTTGGCCTCTGCTCCCACAGCAGAAGAGCCAGGAGGGAAAGCTGGTGCTGGACCTGTTCAGCACACAATCACCTTTACATTGGTGCATCCATCGTTGCTTTCACTGCTCCCTTTCATACAGGAAAAGCATTTGAATGGAATCAGTTCAGAGCCTGCTCTCTGCTGGCAGCAACACATTCAGCACAGAAAGAACAGTGGCATCTGCTCCCACAGCAGAAGAACCAGCAGGGAAAGCTAGTGCTGGGCCTCTTCAGCACACAGGCTGCTTTGCAACGGTGTCACCATCATTGCAGTCTCTCCTCGGTTTCATACCTAAAAGTCCATTTGAATCCAAATTCTCAGCTGGTCGCTTTCAGCTGCCCAGCAGCACAGTGAGTACAGCACGAACGTTTGGCCTCTGCTCCCACAGCAGAAGAGCCAGGAGGGAAAGCTGGTGCTGGACCTGTTCAGCACACAATCACCTTTACATTGGTGCATCCATCGTTGCTTTCACTGCTCCCTTTCATACAGAAAAAGCATTTGAATGGAATCAGTTCAGAGCCTGCTCTCTGCTGCGCAGCAACACAGCACAGAATGAACAGTGGCATCTGCTCCCACAGCAGAAGAACCAGCAGGGAAAGCTAGTGCTGGGCCTCTTCAGCACACAGGCTGCTTTGCAACGGTGTCACCATCATTGCAGTCTCTCCTCGGTTTCATACGTAAAAGTCCATTTGAATCCAAATTCTCAGGTGGTCGCTCTCAGCTGCAGGCAGCACAGTGAGTACAGCACGAACGTTTGGCCTCTGCTCCCACAGCAGAAGAGCCAGGAGGGAAAGCTGGTGTTGGACCTGTTCAGCACACAATCACCTTTACATTGGTGCATCCATCGTTGCTTTCACTGCTCCCTTTCATACAGGAAAAGCATTTGAATGGAATCAGTTCAGAGCCTGCTCTCTGCTGCGCAGCAGCACAGTCAGCACAGAATGAACAGTGGCATCTGCTCCCACAGCAGAAGAACCAGCAGGGAAAGCTAGTGCTGGGCCTCTTCAGCACACAGGCTGCTTTGCAACGGTGTCACCATCATTGCAGTCTCTCCTCGGTTTCATACCTAAAGGTCCATTTGAATCCAAATTCTCAGGTGGTCGCTCTCAGCTGCAGGCAGCACAGTGAGTACAGCACGAACGTTCGGCCTCTGCTCCCACAGCAGAAGTGTCAGGATGGAAAGCTGGTGCTGGACCTGTTCAGCACACAATCACCTTTACATCGGTGCATCCATCGTTGCTTTCACTGCTCCCTTTCATACAGGAAAAGCATTTGAATGGAATCAGTTCAGAGCCTGCTCTCTGCTGCGCAGCAACACAGTCAGCACAGAAAGAACAGTGGCATCTGCTCCCACAGCAGAAGAACCAGCAGGGAAAGCTGGTGCTGGGCCTCTTCAGCACACAGGCTGCTTTGCAACGGTGTCACCATCATTGCAGTCTCTCCTCGGTTTCATACCTAAAAGTCCATTTGAATCCAAATTCTCAGGTGGTCGCTCTCAGCTGCAGGCAGCCCAGTGAGTACAGCACGAACGTTTGGCCTCTGCTCCCACAGCAGAAGAGCCAGGAGGGAAAGCTGGTGCTGGACCTGTTCAGCACACAATCACCTTTACATTGGTGCATCCATCGTTGCTTTCACTGCTCCCTTTCATACAGGAAAAGCATTTGAATGGAATCAGTTCAGAGCCTGCTCTCTGCTGCGCAGCAACACAGTCAGCACAGAACGAACAGTGGCATCTCCTCCCACAGCAGAAGAACCAGCAGGGAAATCTAGTGCTGGGCCTCTTCAGCACACAGGCTGCTTTGCAACGGTGTCACCATCATTGCAGTCTCTCCTCGGTTTCATACCTAAAAGTCCATTTGAATCCAAATTCTCAGCTGGTCGCTTTCAGCTGCCCAGCAGCGCAGTGAGTACAGCACGAACGTTTGGCTTCTGCTCCCACAGCAGAAGAGCCAGGATTGAAAGCTTGTGCTGGACCTGTTCAGCACACAATCACCTTTACATTGGTGCATCCATCGTTGCTTTCACTGCTCCCTTTCATACAGGAAAAGCATTTGAATGGAATCAGTTCAGAGCCTGCTCCCTGCTGCGCAGCACTGGGCCTCTTCAGCACACAGGCTGCTTTGCAACGGTGTCACCATCATTGCAGTCTCTCCTCGGTTTCATACCTAAAAGTCCATTTGAATCCAAATTCTCAGCTGGTCGCTTTCAGCTGCCCAGCAGCACAGTGAGTACAGCACGAACGTTTGGCTTCTGCTCCCACAGCAGAAGAGCCAGGATTGAAAGCTTGTGCTGGACCTGTTCAGCACACAATCACCTTTACATTGGTGCATCCATCGTTGCTTTCACTGCTCCCTTTCATACAGGAAAAGCATTTGAATGGAATCAGTTCAGAGCCTGCTCTCTGCTGCGCAGCAACACAGTCAGCACAGAAAGAACAGTGGCATCTGCTCCCACAGCAGAAGAACCAGCAGGGAAAGCTAGTGCTGGGCCTCTTCAGCACACAGGCTGCTTTGCAACGGTGTCACCATCATTGCAGTCTCTCCTCGGTTTCATACCTAAAACTCCATTTGAATCCAAATTCTCAGCTGGTCGCTTTCAGCTGCCCAGCAGCACAGTGAGTACAGCACGAACGTTTGGCTTCTGCTCCCACAGCAGAAGAGCCAGGAGGGAAAGCTGTGCTGGACCTGTTCAGCACACAATCACCTTTACATTGGTGCATCCATCGTTGCTTTCACTGCTCCCTTTCATACAGGAAAAGCATTTGAATGGAATCAGTTCAGAGCCTGCTCTCTGCTGCGCAGCAACACAGTCAGCACAGAATGAACAGTGGCATCTGCTCCCACAGCAGAAGAACCAGCAGGGAAAGCTAGTGCTGGGCCTCTTCAGCACACAGGCTGCTTTGCAACGGTGTCACCATCATTGCAGTCTCTCCTCGGTTTCATACCTAAAACTCCATTTGAATCCAAATTCTCAGCTGGTCGCTCTCAGTTGCCCAGCAGCACAGTGAGTACAGCACGAACGTTTGGCTTCTGCTCCCACAGCAGAAGAGCCAGGATTGAAAGCTTGTGCTGGACCTGTTCAGCACACAATCACCTTTACATTGGTGCATCCATCGTTGCTTTCACTGCTCCCTTTCATACAGGAAAAGCATTTGAATGGAATCAGTTCAGAGCCTGCTCTCTGCTGCGCAGCAACACAGTCAGCACAGAAAGAACAGTGGCATCTGCTCCCACAGCAGAAGAACCAGCAGGGAAAGCTAGTGCTGGGCCTCTTCAGCACACAGGCTGCTTTGCAACGGTGTCACCATCATTGCAGTCTCTCCTCGGTTTCATACCTAAAACTCCATTTGAATCCAAATTCTCAGCTGGTCGCTTTCAGTTGCCCAGCAGCACAGTGAGTACAGCACGAACGTTTGGCTTCTGCTCCCACAGCAGAAGAGCCAGGATTGAAAGCTTGTGCTGGACCTGTTCAGCACACAATCACCTTTACATTGGTGCATCCATCGTTGCTTTCACTGCTCCCTTTCATACAGGAAAAGCATTTGAATGGAATCAGTTCAGAGCCTGCTCTCTGCTGGCAGCAACACAGTCAGCACAGAAAGAACAGTGGCATCTGCTCCCACAGCAGAAGAACCAGCAGGGAAAGCTAGTGCTGGGCCTCTTCAGCACACAGGCTGCTTTGCAACGGTGTCACCATCATTGCAGTCTCTCCTCGGTTTCATACCTAAAACTCCATTTGAATCCAAATTCTCAGCTGGTCTCTCTCAGCTGCAGGCAGCACAGTGAGTACAGCACGAACGTTTGGCTTCTGCTCCCACAGCAGAAGAGCCAGGATTGAAAGCTGGTGCTGGACCTGTTCAGCACACAATCACCTTTACATTGGTGCATCCATCGTTGCTTTCACTGCTCCCTTTCATACAGGAAAAGCATTTGAATGGAATCAGTTCAGAGCCTGCTCTCTGCTGCGCAGCAACACTGTCAGCACAGAAAGAACAGTGGCATCTGCTCCCACAGCAGAAGAACCAGCAGGGAAAGCTAGTGCTGGGCCTCTTCAGCACACAGGCTGCTTTGCAACGGTGTCACCATCATTGCAGTCTCTCTTCGGTTTCATACCTAAAACTCCATTTGAATCCAAATTCTCAGCTGGTCGCTTTCAGTTGCCCAGCAGCACAGTGAGTACAGCACGAACGTTTGGCTTCTGCTCCCACAGCAGAAGAGCCAGGATTGAAAGCTTGTACTGGACCTGTTCAGCACACAATCACCTCTACATTGGTGCATCCATCGTTGCTTTCACTGCTCCCTTTCATACAGGAAAAGCATTTGAATGGAATCAGTTCAGAGCCTGCTCTCTGCTGGCAGCAACACAGTCAGCACAGAAAGAACAGTGGCATCTGCTCCCACAGCAGAAGAACCAGCAGGGAAAGCTAGTGCTGGGCCTCTTCAGCACACAGGCTGCTTTGCAACGGTGTCACCATCATTGCAGTCTCTCCTCGGTTTCATACCTAAAACTCCATTTGAATCCAAATTCTCAGCTGGTCGCTTTCAGCTGCCCAGCAGCACAGTGAGTACAGCACGAACGTTTGGCCTCTGCTCCCACAGCAGAAGTGTCAGGATTGAAAGCTTGTGCTGGACCTGTTCAGCACACAATCACCTTTACATTGGTGCATCCATCGTTGCTTTCACTGCTCCCTTTCATACAGGAAAAGCATTTGAATGGAATCAGTTCAGAGCCTGCTCTCTGCTGCGCAGCAACACAGTCAGCACAGAAAGAACAGTGGCATCTGCTCCCACAGCAGAAGAACCAGCAGGGAAAGCTAGTGCTGGGCCTCTTCAGCACACAGGCTGCTTTGCAACGGTGTCACCATCATTGCAGTCTCTCCTCGGTTTCATACCTAAAACTCCATTTGAATCCAAATTCTCAGCTGGTCTCTCTCAGCTGCAGCAGCACAGTGAGTACAGCACGAACGTTTGGCTTCTGCTCCCACAGCAGAAGAGCCAGGATTGAAAGCTTGTGCTGGACCTGTTCAGCACACAATCACCTTTACATTGGTGCATCCATCGTTGCTTTCACTGCTCCCTTTCATACAGGAAAAGCATTTGAATGGAATCAGTTCAGAGCCTGCTCTCTGCTGGCAGCAACACTGTCAGCACAGAAAGAACAGTGGCATCTGCTCCCACAGCAGAAGAACCAGCAGGGAAAGCTAGTGCTGGGCCTCTTCAGCACACAGGCTGCTTTGCAACGGTGTCACCATCATTGCAGTCTCTCTCGGTTTCATACCTAAAACTCCATTTGAATCCAAATTCTCAGCTGGTCGCTCAGCTGCCCAGCAGCACAGTGAGTACAGCACGAACGTTTGGCTTCTGCTCCCACAGCAGAAGAGTCAGGATTGAAAGCTTGTGCTGGACCTGTTCAGCACACAATCACCTTTACATTGGTGCATCCATCGTTGCTTTCACTGCTCCCTTTCATACAGGAAAAGCATTTGAATGGAATCAGTTCAGAGCCTGCTCTCTGCTGCGCAGCAACACTGTCAGCACAGAATGAACAGTGGCATCTGCTCCCACAGCAGAAGAACCAGCAGGGAAAGCTAGTGCTGGGCCTCTTCAGCACACAGGCTGCTTTGCAACGGTGTCACCATCATTGCAGTCTCTCCTCGGTTTCATACCTAAAACTCCATTTGAATCCAAATTCTCAGCTGGTCGCTTTCAGCTGCCCAGCAGCACAGTGAGTACAGCACGAACGTTTGGCTTCTGCTCCCACAGCAGAAGAGCCAGATTGAAAGCTTGTGCTGGACCTGTTCAGCACACAATCACCTTTACATTGGTGCATCCATCGTTGCTTTCACTGCTCCCTTTCATACAGGAAAAGCATTTGAATGGAATCAGTTCAGAGCCTGCTCTCTGCTGCGCAGCAACACAGCACAGAATGAACAGTGGCATCTGCTCCCACAGCAGAAGAACCAGCAGGGAAAGCTAGTGCTGGGCCTCTTCAGCACACAGGCTGCTTTGCAACGGTGTCACCATCATTGCAGTCTCTCCTCGGTTTCATACCTAAAACTCCATTTGAATCCAAATTCTCAGGTGGTCTCTCTCAGCTGCAGGCAGCACAGTGAGTACAGCACGAACGTTTGGCTTCTGCTCCCACAGCAGAAGAGCCAGGATTGAAAGCTGGTGCTGGACCTGTTCAGCACACAATCACCTTTACATTGGTGCATCCATCGTTGCTTTCACTGCTCCCTTTCATACAGGAAAAGCATTTGAATGGAATCAGTTCAGAGCCTGCTCTCTGCTGCGCAGCAACACAGCACAGAATGAACAGTGGCATCTGCTCCCACAGCAGAAGAACCAGCAGGGAAAGCTAGTGCTGGGCCTCTTCAGCACACAGGCTGCTTTGCAACGGTGTCACCATCATTGCAGTCTCTCCTCGGTTTCATACCTAAAACTCCATTTGAATCCAAATTCTCAGCTGGTCGCTTTCAGCTGCCCAGCAGCACAGTGAGTACAGCACGAACGTTTGGCTTCTGCTCCCACAGCAGAAGAGCCAGGATTGAAAGCTTGTGCTGGACCTGTTCAGCACACAATCACCTTTACATTGGTGCATCCATCGTTGCTTTCACTGCTCCCTTTCATACAGGAAAAGCATTTGAATGGAATCAGTTCAGAGCCTGCTCTCTGCTGCGCAGCAACACAGTCAGCACAGAAAGAACAGTGGCATCTGCTCCCACAGCAGAAGAACCAGCAGGGAAAGCTAGTGCTGGGCCTCTTCAGCACACAGGCTGCTTTGCAACGGTGTCACCATCATTGCAGTCTCTCCTCGGTTTCATACCTAAAACTCCATTTGAATCCAAATTCTCAGCTGGTCGCTTTCAGCTGCCCAGCAGCACAGTGAGTACAGCACGAACGTTTGGCTTCTGCTCCCACAGCAGAAGAGCCAGGATTGAAAGCTTGTGCTGGACCTGTTCAGCACACAATCACCTTTACATTGGTGCATCCATCGTTGCTTTCACTGCTCCCTTTCATACAGGAAAAGCATTTGAATGGAATCAGTTCAGAGCCTGCTCTCTGCTGCGCAGCAACACAGTCAGCACAGAATGAACAGTGGCATCTGCTCCCACAGCAGAAGAACCAGCAGGGAAAGCTAGTGCTGGGCCTCTTCAGCACACAGGCTGCTTTGCAACGGTGTCACCATCATTGCAGTCTCTCCTCGGTTTCATACCTAAAACTCCATTTGAATCCAAATTCTCAGCTGGTCGCTTTCAGCTGCCCAGCAGCACAGTGAGTACAGCACGAACGTTTGGCTTCTGCTCCCACAGCAGAAGAGCCAGGATTGAAAGCTTGTGCTGGACCTGTTCAGCACACAATCACCTTTACATTGGTGCATCCATCGTTGCTTTCACTGCTCCCTTTCATACAGGAAAAGCATTTGAATGGAATCAGTTCAGAGCCTGCTCTCTGCTGCGCAGCAACACAGTCAGCACAGAATGAACAGTGGCATCTGCTCCCACAGCAGAAGAACCAGCAGGGAAAGCTAGTGCTGGGCCTCTTCAGCACACAGGCTGCTTTGCAACGGTGTCACCATCATTGCAGTCTCTCCTCGGTTTCATACCTAAAACTCCATTTGAATCCAAATTCTCAGCTGGTCGCTTTCAGCTGCAGCAGCACAGTGAGTACAGCACGAACGTTTGGCTTCTGCTCCCACAGCAGAAGAGCCAGGATTGAAAGCTTGTGCTGGACCTGTTCAGCACACAATCACCTTTACATTGGTGCATCCATCGTTGCTTTCACTGCTCCCTTTCATACAGGAAAAGCATTTGAATGGAATCAGTTCAGAGCCTGCTCTCTGCTGCGCAGCAACACAGTCAGCACAGAATGAACAGTGGCATCTGCTCCCACAGCAGAAGAACCAGCAGGGAAAGCTAGTGCTGGGCCTCTTCAGCACACAGGCTGCTTTGCAACGGTGTCACCATCATTGCAGTCTCTCCTCGGTTTCATACCTAAAACTCCATTTGAATCCAAATTCTCAGCTGGTCGCTTTCAGCTGCCCAGCAGCACAGTGAGTACAGCACGAACGTTTGGCTTCTGCTCCCACAGCAGAAGAGCCAGGATTGAAAGCTTGTGCTGGACCTGTTCAGCACACAATCACCTTTACATTGGTGCATCCATCGTTGCTTTCACTGCTCCCTTTCATACAGGAAAAGCATTTGAATGGAATCAGTTCAGAGCCTGCTCTCTGCTGGCAGCAACACAGTCAGCACAGAAAGAACAGTGGCATCTGCTCCCACAGCAGAAGAACCAGCAGGGAAAGCTAGTGCTGGGCCTCTTCAGCACACAGGCTGCTTTGCAACGGTGTCACCATCATTGCAGTCTCTCCTCGGTTTCATACCTAAAACTCCATTTGAATCCAAATTCTCAGCTGGTCGCTTTCAGCTGCCCAGCAGCACAGTGAGTACAGCACGAACGTTTGGCTTCTGCTCCCACAGCAGAAGAGCCAGGATTGAAAGCTTGTGCTGGACCTGTTCAGCACACAATCACCTTTACATTGGTGCATCCATCGTTGCTTTCACTGCTCCCTTTCATACAGGAAAAGCATTTGAATGGAATCAGTTCAGAGCCTGCTCTCTGCTGCGCAGCAACACAGTCAGCACAGAATGAACAGTGGCATCTGCTCCCACAGCAGAAGAACCAGCAGGGAAAGCTAGTGCTGGGCCTCTTCAGCACACAGGCTGCTTTGCAACGGTGTCACCATCATTGCAGTCTCTCCTCGGTTTCATACCTAAAACTCCATTTGAATCCAAATTCTCAGCTGGTCGCTCTCAGCTGCCCAGCAGCACAGTGAGTACAGCACGAACGTTTGGCTTCTGCTCCCACAGCAGAAGAGCCAGGATTGAAAGCTTGTGCTGGACCTGTTCAGCACACAATCACCTTTACATTGGTGCATCCATCGTTGCTTTCACTGCTCCCTTTCATACAGGAAAAGCATTTGAATGGAATCAGTTCAGAGCCTGCTCTCTGCTGCGCAGCAACACAGTCAGCACAGAATGAACAGTGGCATCTGCTCCCACAGCAGAAGAACCAGCAGGGAAAGCTAGTGCTGGGCCTCTTCAGCACACAGGCTGCTTTGCAACGGTGTCACCATCATTGCAGTCTCTCCTCGGTTTCATACCTAAAACTCCATTTGAATCCAAATTCTCAGCTGGTCGCTTTCAGCTGCCCAGCAGCACAGTGAGTACAGCACGAACGTTTGGCTTCTGCTCCCACAGCAGAAGAGCCAGGATTGAAAGCTTGTGTGGGACCTGTTCAGCACACAATCACCTTTACATTGGTGCATCCATCGTTGCTTTCACTGCTCCCTTTCATACAGGAAAAGCATTTGAATGGAATCAGTTCAGAGCCTGCTCTCTGCTGCGCAGCAACACAGTCAGCACAGAATGAACAGTGGCATCTGCTCCCACAGCAGAAGAACCAGCAGGGAAAGCTAGTGCTGGGCCTCTTCAGCACACAGGCTGCTTTGCAACGGTGTCACCATCATTGCAGTCTCTCCTCGGTTTCATACCTAAAACTCCATTTGAATCCAAATTCTCAGCTGGTCGCTTTCAGCTGCCCAGCAGCACAGTGAGTACAGCACGAACGTTTGGCTTCTGCTCCCACAGCAGAAGAGCCAGGATTGAAAGCTTGTGCTGGACCTGTTCAGCACACAATCACCTTTACATTGGTGCATCCATCGTTGCTTTCACTGCTCCCTTTCATACAGGAAAAGCATTTGAATGGAATCAGTTCAGAGCCTGCTCTCTGCTGCGCAGCAACACAGTCAGCACAGAAAGAACAGTGGCATCTGCTCCCACAGCAGAAGAACCAGCAGGGAAAGCTAGTGCTGGGCCTCTTCAGCACACAGGCTGCTTTGCAACGGTGTCACCATCATTGCAGTCTCTCCTCGGTTTCATACCTAAAACTCCATTTGAATCCAAATTCTCAGCTGGTCGCTTTCAGCTGCCCAGCAGCACAGTGAGTACAGCACGAACGTTTGGCTTCTGCGCCCACAGCAGAAGAGCCAGGATTGAAAGCTGTTGCTGGACCTGTTCAGCACACAATCACCTTTACATTGGTGCATCCATCGTTGCTTTCACTGCTCCCTTTCATACAGGAAAAGCATTTGAATGGAATCAGTTCAGAGCCTGCTCTCTGCTGCGCAGCAACACAGTCAGCACAGAATGAACAGTGGCATCTGCTCCCACAGCAGAAGAACCAGCAGGGAAAGCTAGTGCTGGGCCTCTTCAGCACACAGGCTGCTTTGCAACGGTGTCACCATCATTGCAGTCTCTCCTCGGTTTCATACCTAAAACTCCATTTGAATCCAAATTCTCAGCTGGTCGCTTTCAGCTGCCCAGCAGCACAGTGAGTACAGCACGAACGTTTGGCTTCTGCTCCCACAGCAGAAGAGCCAGGATTGAAAGCTTGTGCTGGACCTGTTCAGCACACAATCACCTTTACATTGGTGCATCCATCGTTGCTTTCACTGCTCCCTTTCATACAGGAAAAGCATTTGAATGGAATCAGTTCAGAGCCTGCTCTCTGCTGCGCAGCAACACAGTCAGCACAGAATGAACAGTGGCATCTGCTCCCACAGCAGAAGAACCAGCAGGGAAAGCTAGTGCTGGGCCTCTTCAGCACACAGGCTGCTTTGCAACGGTGTCACCATCATTGCAGTCTCTCCTCGGTTTCATACCTAAAACTCCATTTGAATCCAAATTCTCAGCTGGTCGCTCTCAGCTGCAGGCAGCACAGTGAGTACAGCACGAACGTTTGGCTTCTGCTCCCACAGCAGAAGAGCCAGGATTGAAAGCTGGTGCTGGACCTGTTCAGCACACAATCACCTTTACATTGGTGCATCCATCGTTGCTTTCACTGCTCCCTTTCATACAGGAAAAGCATTTGAATGGAATCAGTTCAGAGCCTGCTCTCTGCTGCGCAGCAACACAGTCAGCACAGAATGAACAGTGGCATCTGCTCCCACAGCAGAAGAACCAGCAGGGAAAGCTAGTGCTGGGCCTCTTCAGCACACAGGCTGCTTTGCAACGGTGTCACCATCATTGCAGTCTCTCCTCGGTTTCATACCTAAAACTCCATTTGAATCCAAATTCTCAGCTGGTCGCTTTCAGCTGCCCAGCAGCACAGTGAGTACAGCACGAACGTTTGGCTTCTGCTCCCACAGCAGAAGAGCCAGGATTGAAAGCTTGTGCTGGACCTGTTCAGCACACAATCACCTTTACATTGGTGCATCCATCGTTGCTTTCACTGCTCCCTTTCATACAGGAAAAGCATTTGAATGGAATCAGTTCAGAGCCTGCTCTCTGCTGGCAGCAACACAGTCAGCACAGAAAGAACAGTGGCATCTGCTCCCACAGCAGAAGAACCAGCAGGGAAAGCTAGTGCTGGGCCTCTTCAGCACACAGGCTGCTTTGCAACGGTGTCACCATCATTGCAGTCTCTCCTCGGTTTCATACCTAAAACTCCATTTGAATCCAAATTCTCAGCTGGTCGCTTTCAGCTGCCCAGCAGCACAGTGAGTACAGCACGAACGTTTGGCTTCTGCTCCCACAGCAGAAGAGCCAGGATTGAAAGCTGTGCTGGACCTGTTCAGCACACAATCACCTTTACATTGGTGCATCCATCGTTGCTTTCACTGCTCCCTTTCATACAGGAAAAGCATTTGAATGGAATCAGTTCAGAGCCTGCTCTCTGCTGCGCAGCAACACAGTCAGCACAGAATGAACAGTGGCATCTGCTCCCACAGCAGAAGAACCAGCAGGGAAAGCTAGTGCTGGGCCTCTTCAGCACACAGGCTGCTTTGCAACGGTGTCACCATCATTGCAGTCTCTCCTCGGTTTCATACCTAAAACTCCATTTGAATCCAAATTCTCAGCTGGTCGCTCTCAGCTGCCCAGCAGCACAGTGAGTACAGCACGAACGTTTGGCTTCTGCTCCCACAGCAGAAGAGCCAGGATTGAAAGCTTGTGCTGGACCTGTTCAGCACACAATCACCTTTACATTGGTGCATCCATCGTTGCTTTCACTGCTCCCTTTCATACAGGAAAAGCATTTGAATGGAATCAGTTCAGAGCCTGCTCTCTGCTGCGCAGCAACACAGTCAGCACAGAAAGAACAGTGGCATCTGCTCCCACAGCAGAAGAACCAGCAGGGAAAGCTAGTGCTGGGCCTCTTCAGCACACAGGCTGCTTTGCAACGGTGTCACCATCATTGCAGTCTCTCCTCGGTTTCATACCTAAAACTCCATTTGAATCCAAATTCTCAGCTGGTCGCTTTCAGCTGCCCAGCAGCACAGTGAGTACAGCACGAACGTTTGGCTTCTGCTCCCACAGCAGAAGAGCCAGGATTGAAAGCTTGTGCTGGACCTGTTCAGCACACAATCACCTTTACATTGGTGCATCCATCGTTGCTTTCACTGCTCCCTTTCATACAGGAAAAGCATTTGAATGGAATCAGTTCAGAGCCTGCTCTCTGCTGGCAGCAACACAGTCAGCACAGAATGAACAGTGGCATCTGCTCCCACAGCAGAAGAACCAGCAGGGAAAGCTAGTGCTGGGCCTCTTCAGCACACAGGCTGCTTTGCAACGGTGTCACCATCATTGCAGTCTCTCCTCGGTTTCATACCTAAAACTCCATTTGAATCCAAATTCTCAGCTGGTCTCTCTCAGCTGCAGGCAGCACAGTGAGTACAGCACGAACGTTTGGCTTCTGCTCCCACAGCAGAAGAGCCAGGATTGAAAGCTGGTGCTGGACCTGTTCAGCACACAATCACCTTTACATTGGTGCATCCATCGTTGCTTTCACTGCTCCCTTTCATACAGGAAAAGCATTTGAATGGAATCAGTTCAGAGCCTGCTCTCTGCTGCGCAGCAACACAGTCAGCACAGAATGAACAGTGGCATCTGCTCCCACAGCAGAAGAACCAGCAGGGAAAGCTAGTGCTGGGCCTCTTCAGCACACAGGCTGCTTTGCAACGGTGTCACCATCATTGCAGTCTCTCCTCGGTTTCATACCTAAAACTCCATTTGAATCCAAATTCTCAGCTGGTCGCTTTCAGCTGCCCAGCAGCACAGTGAGTACAGCACGAACGTTTGGCTTCTGCTCCCACAGCAGAAGAGCCAGGATTGAAAGCTTGTGCTGGACCTGTTCAGCACACAATCACCTTTACATTGGTGCATCCATCGTTGCTTTCACTGCTCCCTTTCATACAGGAAAAGCATTTGAATGGAATCAGTTCAGAGCCTGCTCTCTGCTGCGCAGCAACACAGTCAGCACAGAATGAACAGTGGCATCTGCTCCCACAGCAGAAGAACCAGCAGGGAAAGCTAGTGCTGGGCCTCTTCAGCACACAGGCTGCTTTGCAACGGTGTCACCATCATTGCAGTCTCTCCTCGGTTTCATACCTAAAACTCCATTTGAATCCAAATTCTCAGCTGGTCGCTTTCAGCTGCAGCAGCACAGTGAGTACAGCACGAACGTTTGGCTCTGCTCCCACAGCAGAAGAGCCAGGATTGAAAGCTTGTGCTGGACCTGTTCAGCACACAATCACCTTTACATTGGTGCATCCATCGTTGCTTTCACTGCTCCCTTTCATACAGGAAAAGCATTTGAATGGAATCAGTTCAGAGCCTGCTCTCTGCTGCGCAGCAACACAGTCAGCACAGAATGAACAGTGGCATCTGCTCCCACAGCAGAAGAACCAGCAGGGAAAGCTAGTGCTGGGCCTCTTCAGCACACAGGCTGCTTTGCAACGGTGTCACCATCATTGCAGTCTCTCCTCGGTTTCATACCTAAAACTCCATTTGAATCCAAATTCTCAGCTGGTCGCTTTCAGCTGCCCAGCAGCACAGTGAGTACAGCACGAACGTTTGGCTTCTGCTCCCACAGCAGAAGAGCCAGGATTGAAAGCTTGTGCTGGACCTGTTCAGCACACAATCACCTTTACATTGGTGCATCCATCGTTGCTTTCACTGCTCCCTTTCATACAGGAAAAGCATTTGAATGGAATCAGTTCAGAGCCTGCTCTCTGCTGCGCAGCAACACAGTCAGCACAGAATGAACAGTGGCATCTGCTCCCACAGCAGAAGAACCAGCAGGGAAAGCTAGTGCTGGGCCTCTTCAGCACACAGGCTGCTTTGCAACGGTGTCACCATCATTGCAGTCTCTCCTCGGTTTCATACCTAAAACTCCATTTGAATCCAAATTCTCAGCTGGTCGCTTTCAGCTGCCCAGCAGCACAGTGAGTACAGCACGAACGTTTGGCTTCTGCTCCCACAGCAGAAGAGCCAGGATTGAAAGCTTGTGCTGGACCTGTTCAGCACACAATCACCTTTACATTGGTGCATCCATCGTTGCTTTCACTGCTCCCTTTCATACAGGAAAAGCATTTGAATGGAATCAGTTCAGAGCCTGCTCTCTGCTGCGCAGCAACACAGTCAGCACAGAATGAACAGTGGCATCTGCTCCCACAGCAGAAGAACCAGCAGGGAAAGCTAGTGCTGGGCCTCTTCAGCACACAGGCTGCTTTGCAACGGTGTCACCATCATTGCAGTCTCTCCTCGGTTTCATACCTAAAACTCCATTTGAATCCAAATTCTCAGCTGGTCGCTTTCAGCTGCCCAGCAGCACAGTGAGTACAGCACGAACGTTTGGCTTCTGCTCCCACAGCAGAAGAGCCAGGATTGAAAGCTTGTGCTGGACCTGTTCAGCACACAATCACCTTTACATTGGTGCATCCATCGTTGCTTTCACTGCTCCCTTTCATACAGGAAAAGCATTTGAATGGAATCAGTTCAGAGCCTGCTCTCTGCTGCGCAGCAACACAGTCAGCACAGAATGAACAGTGGCATCTGCTCCCACAGCAGAAGAACCAGCAGGGAAAGCTAGTGCTGGGCCTCTTCAGCACACAGGCTGCTTTGCAACGGTGTCACCATCATTGCAGTCTCTCCTCGGTTTCATACCTAAAACTCCATTTGAATCCAAATTCTCAGCTGGTCGCTCTCAGCTGCAGGCAGCACAGTGAGTACAGCACGAACGTTTGGCTTCTGCTCCCACAGCAGAAGAGCCAGGATTGAAAGCTTGTGCTGGACCTGTTCAGCACACAATCACCTTTACATTGGTGCATCCATCGTTGCTTTCACTGCTCCCTTTCATACAGGAAAAGCATTTGAATGGAATCAGTTCAGAGCCTGCTCTCTGCTGCGCAGCAACACAGTCAGCACAGAATGAACAGTGGCATCTGCTCCCACAGCAGAAGAACCAGCAGGGAAAGCTAGTGCTGGGCCTCTTCAGCACACAGGCTGCTTTGCAACGGTGTCACCATCATTGCAGTCTCTCCTCGGTTTCATACCTAAAAGTCCATTTGAATCCAAATTCTCAGCTGGTCGCTCTCAGCTGCAGGCAGCACAGTGAGTACAGCACGAACGTTTGGCTTCTGCTCCCACAGCAGAAGAGCCAGGATTGAAAGCTTGTGCTGGACCTGTTCAGCACACAATCACCTTTACATTGGTGCATCCATCGTTGCTTTCACTGCTCCCTTTCATACAGGAAAAGCATTTGAATGGAATCAGTTCAGAGCCTGCTCTCTGCTGCGCAGCAACACAGTCAGCACAGAATGAACAGTGGCATCTGCTCCCACAGCAGAAGAACCAGCAGGGAAAGCTAGTGCTGGGCCTCTTCAGCACACAGGCTGCTTTGCAACGGTGTCACCATCATTGCAGTCTCTCCTCGGTTTCATACCTAAAAGTCCATTTGAATCCAAATTCTCAGCTGGTCGCTTCAGCTGCCCAGCAGCACAGTGAGTACAGCACGAACGTTTGGCTTCTGCTCCCACAGCAGAAGAGCCAGGATTGAAAGCTTGTGCTGGACCTGTTCAGCACACAATCACCTTTACATTGGTGCATCCATCGTTGCTTTCACTGCTCCCTTTCATACAGGAAAAGCATTTGAATGGAATCAGTTCAGAGCCTGCTCTCTGCTGCGCAGCAACACAGTCAGCACAGAATGAACAGTGGCATCTGCTCCCACAGCAGAAGAACCAGCAGGGAAAGCTAGTGCTGGGCCTCTTCAGCACACAGGCTGCTTTGCAACGGTGTCACCATCATTGCAGTCTCTCCTCGGTTTCATACCTAAAAGTCCATTTGAATCCAAATTCTCAGCTGGTCGCTCTCAGCTGCAGGCAGCACAGTGAGTACAGCACGAACGTTTGGCTTCTGCTCCCACAGCAGAAGAGCCAGGATTGAAAGCTGGTGCTGGACCTGTTCAGCACACAATCACCTTTACATTGGTGCATCCATCGTTGCTTTCACTGCTCCCTTTCATACAGGAAAAGCATTTGAATGGAATCAGTTCAGAGCCTGCTCTCTGCTGCGCAGCAACACAGTCAGCACAGAATGAACAGTGGCATCTGCTCCCACAGCAGAAGAACCAGCAGGGAAAGCTAGTGCTGGGCCTCTTCAGCACACAGGCTGCTTTGCAACGGTGTCACCATCATTGCAGTCTCTCCTCGGTTTCATACCTAAAACTCCATTTGAATCCAAATTCTCAGCTGGTCGCTTTCAGCTGCCCAGCAGCACAGTGAGTACAGCACGAACGTTTGGCTTCTGCTCCCACAGCAGAAGAGCCAGGATTGAAAGCTTGTGCTGGACCTGTTCAGCACACAATCACCTTTACATTGGTGCATCCATCGTTGCTTTCACTGCTCCCTTTCATACAGGAAAAGCATTTGAATGGAATCAGTTCAGAGCCTGCTCTCTGCTGCGCAGCAACACAGTCAGCACAGAAAGAACAGTGGCATCTGCTCCCACAGCAGAAGAACCAGCAGGGAAAGCTAGTGCTGGGCCTCTTCAGCACACAGGCTGCTTTGCAACGGTGTCACCATCATTGCAGTCTCTCCTCGGTTTCATACCTAAAAGTCCATTTGAATCCAAATTCTCAGCTGGTCGCTTTCAGCTGCCCAGCAGCACAGTGAGTACAGCACGAACGTTTGGCCTCTGCTCCCACAGCAGAAGAGCCAGGATTGAAAGCTGTGCTGGACCTGTTCAGCACACAATCACCTTTACATTGGTGCATCCATCGTTGCTTTCACTGCTCCCTTTCATACAGGAAAAGCATTTGAATGGAATCAGTTCAGAGCCTGCTCTCTGCTGCGCAGCAACACAGTCAGCACAGAATGAACAGTGGCATCTGCTCCCACAGCAGAAGAACCAGCAGGGAAAGCTAGTGCTGGGCCTCTTCAGCACACAGGCTGCTTTGCAACGGTGTCACCATCATTGCAGTCTCTCCTCGGTTTCATACCTAAAAGTCCATTTGAATCCAAATTCTCAGCTGGTCGCTCTCAGCTGCAGGCAGCACAGTGAGTACAGCACGAACGTTTGGCTTCTGCTCCCACAGCAGAAGAGCCAGGATTGAAAGCTGGTGCTGGACCTGTTCAGCACACAATCACCTTTACATTGGTGCATCCATCGTTGCTTTCACTGCTCCCTTTCATACAGGAAAAGCATTTGAATGGAATCAGTTCAGAGCCTGCTCTCTGCTGCGCAGCAACACAGTCAGCACAGAATGAACAGTGGCATCTGCTCCCACAGCAGAAGAACCAGCAGGGAAAGCTAGTGCTGGGCCTCTTCAGCACACAGGCTGCTTTGCAACGGTGTCACCATCATTGCAGTCTCTCCTCGGTTTCATACCTAAAAGTCCATTTGAATCCAAATTCTCAGCTGGTCGCTTTCAGCTGCCCAGCAGCACAGTGAGTACAGCACGAACGTTTGGCTTCTGCTCCCACAGCAGAAGAGCCAGGATTGAAAGCTTGTGCTGGACCTGTTCAGCACACAATCACCTTTACATTGGTGCATCCATCGTTGCTTTCACTGCTCCCTTTCATACAGGAAAAGCATTTGAATGGAATCAGTTCAGAGCCTGCTCTCTGCTGCGCAGCAACACAGTCAGCACAGAATGAACAGTGGCATCTGCTCCCACAGCAGAAGAACCAGCAGGGAAAGCTAGTGCTGGGCCTCTTCAGCACACAGGCTGCTTTGCAACGGTGTCACCATCATTGCAGTCTCTCCTCGGTTTCATACCTAAAAGTCCATTTGAATCCAAATTCTCAGCTGGTCGCTCTCAGCTGCAGGCAGCACAGTGAGTACAGCACGAACGTTTGGCTTCTGCTCCCACAGCAGAAGAGCCAGGATTGAAAGCTTGTGCTGGACCTGTTCAGCACACAATCACCTTTACATTGGTGCATCCATCGTTGCTTTCACTGCTCCCTTTCATACAGGAAAAGCATTTGAATGGAATCAGTTCAGAGCCTGCTCTCTGCTGCGCAGCAACACAGTCAGCACAGAATGAACAGTGGCATCTGCTCCCACAGCAGAAGAACCAGCAGGGAAAGCTAGTGCTGGGCCTCTTCAGCACACAGGCTGCTTTGCAACGGTGTCACCATCATTGCAGTCTCTCCTCGGTTTCATACCTAAAAGTCCATTTGAATCCAAATTCTCAGCTGGTCGCTCTCAGCTGCAGGCAGCACAGTGAGTACAGCACGAACGTTTGGCTTCTGCTCCCACAGCAGAAGAGCCAGGATTGAAAGCTTGTGCTGGACCTGTTCAGCACACAATCACCTTTACATTGGTGCATCCATCGTTGCTTTCACTGCTCCCTTTCATACAGGAAAAGCATTTGAATGGAATCAGTTCAGAGCCTGCTCTCTGCTGCGCAGCAACACAGTCAGCACAGAATGAACAGTGGCATCTGCTCCCACAGCAGAAGAACCAGCAGGGAAAGCTAGTGCTGGGCCTCTTCAGCACACAGGCTGCTTTGCAACGGTGTCACCATCATTGCAGTCTCTCCTCGGTTTCATACCTAAAACTCCATTTGAATCCAAATTCTCAGCTGGTCGCTTTCAGCTGCCCAGCAGCACAGTGAGTACAGCACGGACGTTTGGCTTCTCCTCCCACAGCAGAAGAGCCAGGTTGGAGCTGGTGCTGGACCTGTTCAGCACACAATCACCTTTACATTGGTGCATCCATCGTTGCTTTCACTGCTCCCTTTCATACAGGAAAAGCATTTGAATGGAATCAGTTCAGAGCCTGCTCTCTGCTGGCAGCAACACAGTCACCACAGAAAGAACAGTGGCATCTGCTCCCACAGCAGAAGAACCAGCAGGGAAAGCTAGTGCTGGGCCTCTTCAGCACACAGGCTGCTTTGCAACGGTGTCACCATCATTGCAGTCTCTCCTCGGTTTCATACGTAAAAGTCCATTTGAATCCAAATTCTCAGGTGGTCAGCTGCAGGCAGCACAGTGAGTACAGCACGAACGTTTGGCCTCTGCTCCCACAGCAGAAGAGCCAGGAGGGAAAGCTGGCGTTGGACCTGTTCAGCACACAGTCACTTTTACATCGGTGCATCCATCGTTGCTTTCACTGCTCCCTTTCATACAGGAAAAGCATTTGAATGGAATCAGTCCAGAGCCTGCTCTCTGCTGCGCAGCAACACAGTCAGAGCAGAATGAACAGTGGCATCTGCTCCCACAGCAGAAGAACCAGCAGGGAAAGCTAGTGCTGGGCCTCTTCAGCACACAGGCTGCTTTGCAACGGTGTCACCATCATTGCAGTCTCTCCTCGGTTTCATACCTAAAAGTCCATTTGAATCCAAATTCTCAGGTGGTCGCTCTCAGCTGCAGGCAGCACACTGAGTACAGCACGAACGTTTGGCTTCTGCTCCCACAGCAGAAGAGTCAGGATTGAAAGCTGGTGCTGGACCTGTTCAGCACACAATCACCTTTACATTGGTGCATCCATCGTTGCTTTCACTGCTCCCTTTCATACAGGAAAAGCATTTGAATGGAATCAGTTCAGAGCCTGCTCTCTGCTGGCAGCAACACAGTCAGCACAGAAAGAACAGTGGCATCTGCTCCCACAGCAGAAGAACCAGCAGGGAAAGCTAGTGCTGGGCCTCTTCAGCACACAGGCTGCTTTGCAACGGTGTCACCATCATTGCAGTCTCTCCTCGGTTTCATACCTAAAAGTCCATTTGAATCCAAATTCTCAGCTGGTCGCTTTCAGCTGCCCAGCAGCACAGTGAGTACAGCACGAACGTTTGGCCTCTGCTCCCACAGCAGAAGAGCCAGGATTGAAAGCTTGTGCTGGACCTGTTCAGCACACAATCACCTTTACATTGGTGCATCCATCGTTGCTTTCACTGCTCCCTTTCATACAGGAAAAGCATTTGAATGGAATCAGTTCAGAGCCTGCTCTCTGCTGCGCAGCAACACAGTCAGCACAGAATGAACAGTGGCATCTGCTCCCACAGCAGAAGAACCAGCAGGGAAAGCTAGTGCTGGGCCTCTTCAGCACACAGGCTGCTTTGCAACGGTGTCACCATCATTGCAGTCTCTCCTCGGTTTCATACCTAAAACTCCATTTGAATCCAAATTCTCAGCTGGTCGCTTTCAGCTGCCCAGCAGCACAGTGAGTACAGCACGAACGTTTGGCTTCTGCTCCCACAGCAGAAGAGCCAGGATTGAAAGCTTGTGCTGGACCTGTTCAGCACACAATCACCTTTACATTGGTGCATCCATCGTTGCTTTCACTGCTCCCTTTCATACAGGAAAAGCATTTGAATGGAATCAGTTCAGAGCCTGCTCTCTGCTGCGCAGCAACACAGTCAGCACAGAATGAACAGTGGCATCTGCTCCCACAGCAGAAGAACCAGCAGGGAAAGCTAGTGCTGGGCCTCTTCAGCACACAGGCTGCTTTGCAACGGTGTCACCATCATTGCAGTCTCTCCTCGGTTTCATACCTAAAACTCCATTTGAATCCAAATTCTCAGCTGGTCTCTCTCAGCTGCAGCAGCACAGTGAGTACAGCACGAACGTTTGGCTTCTGCTCCCACAGCAGAAGAGTCAGGATTGAAAGCTGGTGCTGGACCTGTTCAGCACACAATCACCTTTACATTGGTGCATCCATCGTTGCTTTCACTGCTCCCTTTCATACAGGAAAAGCATTTGAATGGAATCAGTTCAGAGCCTGCTCTCTGCTGGCAGCAACACAGCAGCACAGAAAGAACAGTGGCATCTGCTCCCACAGCAGAAGAACCAGCAGGGAAAGCTAGTGCTGGGCCTCTTCAGCACACAGGCTGCTTTGCAACGGTGTCACCATCATTGCAGTCTCTCCTCGGTTTCATACCTAAAAGTCCATTTGAATCCAAATTCTCAGCTGGTCTCTCTCAGCTGCAGGCAGCACAGTGAGTACAGCACGAACGTTTGGCTTCTGCTCCCACAGCAGAAGAGCCAGGAGGGAAAGCTTGTGCTGGACCTGTTCAGCACACAATCACCTTTACATTGGTGCATCCATCGTTGCTTTCACTGCTCCCTTTCATACAGGAAAAGCATTTGAATGGAATCAGTTCAGAGCCTGCTCTCTGCTGCGCAGCAACACAGTCAGCAGAATGAACAGTGGCATCTGCTCCCACAGCAGAAGAACCAGCAGGGAAAGCTAGTGCTGGGCCTCTTCAGCACACAGGCTGCTTTGCAACGGTGTCACCATCATTGCAGTCTGCAACACAGTCAGCACAGAATGAACAGTGGCATCTGCTCCCACAGCAGAAGAACCAGCAGGGAAAGCTAGTGCTGGGCCTCTTCAGCACACAGGCTGCTTTGCAACGGTGTCACCATCATTGCAGTCTCTCCTCGGTTTCATACCTAAAAGTCCATTTGAATCCAAATTCTCAGGTGGTCGCTCTCAGCTGCAGGCAGCCCAGTGAGTACAGCACGAACGTTTGGCCTCTGCTCCCACAGGCACAGAATGAAGAGTGGCATCTCCTCCCACAGCAGAAGAACCAGCAGGGAAAGCTAGTGCTGGGCCTCTTCAGCACACAGGCTGCTTTGCAACGGTGTCACCATCATTGCAGTCTCTCCTCGGTTTCATACCTAAAAGTCCATTTGAATCCAAATTCTCAGCTGGTCGCTTTCAGCTGCCCAGCAGCACAGTGAGTACAGCACGAACGTTTGGCTTCTGCTCCCACAGCAGAAGAGCCAGGATTGAAAGCTTGTGCTGGACCTGTTCAGCACACAATCACCTTTACATTGGTGCATCCATCGTTGCTTTGAGTACAGCACGGACGTTTGGCTTCTCCTCCCACAGCAGAAGAGGCAAGATTGAAAGCTTGTGCTGGACCTGTTCAGCACACAATCACCTTTACATTGGTGCATCCATCGTTGCTTTCACTGCTCCCTTTCATACAGGAAAAGCATTTGAATGGAATCAGTTCAGAGCCTGCTCTCTGCTGCGCAGCAACACAGTCAGCACAGAAAGAACAGTGGCATCTGCTCCCACAGCAGAAGAACCAGCAGGGAAAGCTAGTGCTGGGCCTCTTCAGCACACAGGCTGCTTTGCAACGGTGTCACCATCATTGCAGTCTCTCCTCGGTTTCATACGTAAAAGTCCATTTGAATCCAAATTCTCAGGTGGTCGCTCTCAGCTGCAGGCAGCACAGTGAGTACAGCACGAACGTTTGGCCTCTGCTCCCACAGCAGAAGAGCCAGGAGGGAAAGCTGGTGTTGGACCTGTTCAGCACACAATCACCTTTACATCGGTGCATCCATCGTTGCTTTCACTGCTCCCTTTCATACAGGAAAAGCATTTGAATGGAATCAGTTCAGAGCCTGCTCTCTGCTGCGCAGCAACACAGTCAGCACAGAATGAACAGTGGCATCTGCTCCCACAGCAGAAGAACCAGCAGGGAAAGCTAGTGCTGGGCCTCTTCAGCACACAGGCTGCTTTGCAACGGTGTCACCATCATTGCAGTCTCTCCTCGGTTTCATACCTAAAAGTCCATTTGAATCCAAATTCTCAGGTGGTCGCTCTCAGCTGCAGGCAGCCCAGTGAGTACAGCACGAACGTTTGGCCTCTGCTCCCACAGCAGAAGAGCCAGGAGGGAAAGCTGGTGCTGGACCTGTTCAGCACACAATCACCTTTACATTGGTGCATCCATCGTTGCTTTCACTGCTCCCTTTCATACAGGAAAAGCATTTGAATGGAATCAGTTCAGAGCCTGCTCTCTGCTGCGCAGCAACACAGTCAGCACAGAATGAACAGTGGCATCTCCTCCCACAGCAGAAGAACCAGCAGGGAAAGCTAGTGCTGGGCCTCTTCAGCACACAGGCTGCTTTGCAACGGTGTCACCATCATTGCAGTCTCTCCTCGGTTTCATACCTAAAAGTCCATTTGAATCCAAATTCTCAGCTGGTCGCTTTCAGCTGCCCAGCAGCACAGTGAGTACAGCACGAACGTTTGGCTTCTGCTCCCACAGCAGAAGAGCCAGGATTGAAAGCTTGTGCTGGACCTGTTCAGCACACAATCACCTTTACATTGGTGCATCCATCGTTGCTTTCACTGCTCCCTTTCATACAGGAAAAGCATTTGAATGGAATCAGTTCAGAGCCTGCTCCCTGCTGCGCAGCAACACAGTCAGCACAGAATGAACAGTGGCATCTGCTCCCACAGCAGAAGAACCAGCAGGGAA
The DNA here is from genome assembly GCF_034315485.1 of Pezoporus occidentalis. Lineage (NCBI taxonomy): Eukaryota > Metazoa > Chordata > Aves > Psittaciformes > Psittacidae > Pezoporus > Pezoporus occidentalis. Next base: position 4,351 of record NW_026912835.1, on the reverse strand, counting down.
AGCTAATGCTGGGCCTCTTCAGCACACAGGCTGCTTTGCAACGGTGTCACCATCATTGCAGTCTCTCCTCGGTTTCATACCTAAAAGTCCATTTGAATCCAAATTCTCAGCTGGTCGCTCTCAGCTGCAGGCAGCACAGTGAGTACAGCACGAACGTTTGGCCTCTGCTCCCACAGCAGAAGTGTCAGGATTGAAAGCTGGTGCTGGACCTGTTCAGCACACAATCAACTTTACATTGGTGCATCCATCGTTGCTTTCACTGCTCCCTTTCATACAGGAAAAGCATTTGAATGGAATCAGTTCAGAGCCTGCTCTCTGCTGGCAGCAACTTAGTCAGCACAGAATGAACTGTGGCATCTGCTCCCACAGCAGAAGAACCAGCAGGGAAAGCTAGTGCTGGGCCTCTTCACCACACAGGCTGCTTAGCAACGGTGTCACCATCAGTGCAGGCTCTCCTCGGTTTCATACCTAAAGGTCCATTTGAATCCAAATTCTCAGCTGGTCGCTCTCAGCTGCAGGCAGCACAGTGAGTACAGCACGAACGTTTGGCCTCTGCTCCCACAGCAGAAGAGCCAGGATTGAAAGCTGGTGCTGGACCTGTTCAGCACACAATCACCTTTACATTGGTGCATCCATCGTTGCTTTCACTGCTCCCTTTCATACAGGAAAAGCATTTGAATGGAATCAGTTCAGAGCCTGCTCTCTGCTGCGCAGCAACACAGCACAGAATGAACAGTGGCATCTGCTCCCACAGCAGAAGAACCAGCAGGGAAAGCTAGTGCTGGGCCTCTTCAGCACACAGGCTGCTTTGCAACGGTGTCACCATCATTGCAGTCTCTCCTCGGTTTCATACCTAAAAGTCCATTTGAATCCAAATTCTCAGCTGGTCGCTCTCAGCTGCAGGCAGCACAGTGAGTACAGCACGAACGTTTGGCCTCTGCTCCCACAGCAGAAGAGTCAGGATTGAAAGCTGGTGCTGGACCTGTTCAGCACACAATCACCTTTACATTGGTGCATCCATCGTTGCTTTCACTGCTCCCTTTCATACAGGAAAAGCATTTGAATGGAATCAGTTCAGAGCCTGCTCTCTGCTGCGCAGCAACACAGCACAGAATGAACAGTGGCATCTGCTCCCACAGCAGAAGAACCAGCAGGGAAAGCTAGTGCTGGGCCTCTTCAGCACACAGGCTGCTTTGCAACGGTGTCACCATCATTGCAGTCTCTCCTCGGTTTCATACCTAAAAGTCCATTTGAATCCAAATTCTCAGCTGGTCGCTCTCAGCTGCAGGCAGCACAGTGAGTACAGCACGAACGTTTGGCCTCTGCTCCCACAGCAGAAGAGCCAGGAGGGAAAGCTGGTGCTGGACCTGTTCAGCACACAATCACCTTTACATTGGTGCATCCATCGTTGCTTTCACTGCTCCCTTTCATACAGAAAAAGCATTTGAATGGAATCAGTTCAGAGCCTGCTCTCTGCTGCGCAGCAACACAGCACAGAATGAACAGTGGCATCTGCTCCCACAGCAGAAGAACCAGCAGGGAAAGCTAGTGCTGGGCCTCTTCAGCACACAGGCTGCTTTGCAACGGTGTCACCATCATTGCAGTCTCTCCTCGGTTTCATACGTAAAAGTCCATTTGAATCCAAATTCTCAGGTGGTCGCTCTCAGCTGCAGGCAGCACAGTGAGTACAGCACGAACGTTTGGCCTCTGCTCCCACAGCAGAAGAGCCAGGAGGGAAAGCTGGTGTTGGACCTGTTCAGCACACAATCACCTTTACATTGGTGCATCCATCGTTGCTTTCACTGCTCCCTTTCATACAGGAAAAGCATTTGAATGGAATCAGTTCAGAGCCTGCTCTCTGCTGCGCAGCAACACAGTCAGCACAGAATGAACAGTGGCATCTGCTCCCACAGCAGAAGAACCAGCAGGGAAAGCTAGTGCTGGGCCTCTTCAGCACACAGGCTGCTTTGCAACGGTGTCACCATCATTGCAGTCTCTCCTCGGTTTCATACCTAAAGGTCCATTTGAATCCAAATTCTCAGGTGGTCGCTCTCAGCTGCAGGCAGCAGAGTGAGTACAGCACGAACGTTTGGCCTCTGCGCCCACAGCAGAAGAGCCAGGATGGAAAGCTGGTGCTGGACCTGTTCAGCACACAATCACCTTTACATTGGTGCATCCATCGTTGCTTTCACTGCTCCCTTTCATACAGGAAAAGCATTTGAATGGAATCAGTTCAGAGCCTGCTCTCTGCTGCGCAGCAACACAGTCAGCACAGAATGAACAGTGGCATCTGCTCCCACAGCAGAAGAACCAGCAGGGAAAGCTAGTGCTGGGCCTCTTCAGCACACAGGCTGCTTTGCAACGGTGTCACCATCATTGCAGTCTCTCCTCGGTTTCATACCTAAAAGTCCATTTGAATCCAAATTCTCAGCTGGTCGCTCTCAGCTGCAGGCAGCACAGTGAGTACAGCACGAACGTTTGGCCTCTGCTCCCACAGCAGAAGAGCCAGGAGGGAAAGCTGGTGCTGGACCTGTTCAGCACACAATCACCTTTACATTGGTGCATCCATCGTTGCTTTCACTGCTCCCTTTCATACAGGAAAAGCATTTGAATGGAATCAGTTCAGAGCCTGCTCTCTGCTGCGCAGCAACACAGTCAGCACAGAATGAACAGTGGCATCTGCTCCCACAGCAGAAGAACCAGCAGGGAAAGCTAGTGCTGGGCCTCTTCAGCACACAGGCTGCTTTGCAACGGTGTCACCATCATTGCAGTCTCTCCTCGGTTTCATACCTAAAAGTCCATTTGAATCCAAATTCTCAGCTGGTCGCTTTCAGCTGCCCAGCAGCACAGTGAGTACAGCACGAACGTTTGGCTTCTGCTCCCACAGCAGAAGAGCCAGGATTGAAAGCTTGTGCTGGACCTGTTCAGCACACAATCACCTTTACATTGGTGCATCCATCGTTGCTTTCACTGCTCCCTTTCATACAGGAAAAGCATTTGAATGGAATCAGTTCAGAGCCTGCTCTCTGCTGCGCAGCAACACAGTCAGCACAGAATGAACAGTGGCATCTGCTCCCACAGCAGAAGAACCAGCAGGGAAAGCTAGTGCTGGGCCTCTTCAGCACACAGGCTGCTTTGCAACGGTGTCACCATCATTGCAGTCTCTCCTCGGTTTCATACCTAAAAGTCCATTTGAATCCAAATTCTCAGCTGGTCGCTCTCAGCTGCAGGCAGCACAGTGAGTACAGCACGAACGTTTGGCCTCTGCTCCCACAGCAGAAGTGTCAGGATTGAAAGCTGGTGCTGGACCTGTTCAGCACACAATCAACTTTACATTGGTGCATCCATCGTTGCTTTCACTGCTCCCTTTCATACAGGGAAAGCATTTGAATGGAATCAGTTCAGAGCCTGCTCTCTGCTGGCAGCAACTTAGTCAGCACAGAATGAACTGTGGCATCTGCTCCCACAGCAGAAGAACCAGCAGGGAAAGCTGGTGCTGGGCCTCTTCAGCACACAGGCTGCTTTGCAACGGTGTCACCATCATTGCAGTCTCTCCTCGGTTTCATACCTAAAGGTCCATTTGAATCCAAATTCTCAGGTGGTCTCTCTCAGCTGCAGGCAGCACAGTGAGTACAGTACGAACGTTTGGCCTCTGCTCCCACAGCAGAAGTGCCAGGAGGGAAAGCTGGTGCTGGACCTGTTCAGCACACAATCACCTTTACATCGGTGCATTCATCGTTGCTTTCACTGCTCCCTTTGATACAGGAAAAGCATTTGAATGGAATCAGTCCAGAGCCTGCTCTCTGCTGCGCAGCAACACAGCACAGAATGAAGAGTGGCATCTGCTCCCCCAGCAGAAGAACCAGCAGGGAAAGCTAATGCTGGGCCTCTTCAGCACACAGGCTGCTTTGCAACGCTGTCACCATCATTGCAGTCTCTCCTCGGTTTCATACCTAAAGGTCCATTTGAATCCAAATTCTCAGCTGGTCGCTCTCAGCTGCAGGCAGCACAGTGAGTACAGCACGAACGTTTGGCCTCTGCTCCCACAGCAGAAGAGCCAGGAGGGAAAGCTGGTGCTGGACCTGTTCAGCACACAATCACCTTTACATTGGTGCATCCATCGTTGCTTTCACTGCTCCCTTTCATACAGGAAAAGCATTTGAATGGAATCAGTTCAGAGCCTGCTCTCTGCTGCGCAGCAACACAGTCACACAGAATGAACAGTGGCATCTGCTCCCACAGCAGAAGAACCAGCAGGGAAAGCTAGTGCTGGGCCTCTTCAGCACACAGGCTGCTTTGCAACGGTGTCACCATCATTGCAGTCTCTCCTCGGTTTCATACGTAAAAGTCC